>NC_056732.1:497937150-498237150 GCF_019279795.1 Protopterus annectens
TGAAAGTGTTTACTCGGAGGTTATTTTATACTGTATTTATTAAAATTCTACCTTATTATTTTTCAGAACTGTGTGTATCTACATTCCTTTATGAGCACAGCTGTGGCATTTTTTATTTTTGTTTTTTGTTTATTTATGGCACAGGAGCTACCTTGGCATTTTCTACAATAAATAAATAAATGCTGATATGTAAGCAGGCAGTAATAGGATAAAATCTATATGCCACATATTTTATGAATAATTTCTCATTCAGGCTCGTAAGGCACAAATTACCAATTTAAAAACAAATCCTGCTTCCTATTTATTCAAGAATATGTGACATATTAGTAATTAGTTCACTACAGTGAACCTAATACAAACCATTCTTACAGATGTGCTATCCACACCACTGATCAAAAGAAACTATGTTACCACTGCGCGAGTACTCTTGTTGTTTTGATGTCCCTAAGACATTCTGATTCTCAAAGCTTTGTCTTCATGATCGTTGGATTTATCTAGTTGTTTTGATAGTGGCAGAAAGTGCATTAACAATATTGCTAGTATGACATAGAGGGGATTACATTTCAGTATGTGTTACATGCAGATGACTGCATGTTAATGTCAGAGCATGTAGCTGGAACAGTGGGAACTATAATAAAGACATGTAAGAAATTTAGGGAAATGGCAAGGAGCAGGTGCAGCAACAAAAAGACAGTCATGAGATAAGGAAAAGGAAAGGTGAAACAAGTGAAATGAAAGAGGATGGGACCCCTCTTGTTCGGTATATACTTCGCAGAGGTACAGGCAAGCACAGGAGGACTATGGCTGACCAAGTTCGCAGACAACTGCAAACTGGGGGCCATAACTGACTCTCTGTCTGATACAGACATCCTCCAGAAGGGTCTCACTGAGACAGATACCGGGCATCAAAATCATGGCCTCAAGCTAAATGCAAAAAAGTGCATAGTCATCCCCTTTGGAAAAAACAAAGTACCCATGAACTACCACAGACGTGCTAGTCCCTCAATACAGAAAATGTAGTAAGGGATCTGGGGACCCAAGTAGATAGTAATCTCTCCTTTGATAATCATATTGCCAAGGTGGTTAGAAAATCCTTCTATGTGGCCCACCTAATCACAAAAGGGTTCGCATCTAGAACAAAAGAGGTTATTGTGCCCCTCTACTCATCACTCATCAGACCCATCATAGAGTACAATGCTCCATTTGGGATGTACCTTACAAGACACCTGCAACAGCTGGAAAGACCACAGAAGTACCTCACCAAGAGGATTACTGGCCTCAAACAGATGCCCTATGCAGCCCAACTGAAGAAACTCCAGCTGTATTTGGTTGCATACCGCTTACTCAGAAGTGATCTCTGCCTGACATACAAGGCCATGTCCAACCCAGAATTGATGGACATGCTCCACCTAAAAAAAAAAACAAATCCCCGAGAGCCACATGATCTAGGGATCTAAACCTCACCACAACGATAAATAGGACATGCTGGAGGGATAGATTCCTGTCCCAGAGACTCCCCATGCTTTGAAACAGGATTCCAATCTACATTAGGCAGAGCCCCTCACTAACACTCTTCAAATGAAACCTTGAAGAGTAGATGGGAAACAGAAAATCTACCCCAGGGATCACTGCAGTGGCTCTGCTAGACAGAGGCACAGAGAACTAATGGCTCTGCTGGACAGAGGCACAGGGAACTAATCTAAGGGGGCGGCGAAAGCCAACACATTCTGGCTAGGCTTATAGATGCCCTCAGGCAGATAGCCTAGTACTTACCTATGAATCTAAGTACTTAGAGCTCTATATTGGAAACAGTGAGAGAGAGGCAATAGAGAAAAAACAAAGGAAGATGAGTAAAAGGATATTACCCAGAGAGGGGAAAAAGAAGACTTATTCACTAGAAGGGAAAATAATGCAGTAAGGATTACAGTACTACCAAATCCTCCACCTGCCCTACAACCTACAAATAGACCCCAGGGACAAAAGGCTACAGCAAATACAAAAACACATATAAAACTAGGAGGCAATAATGGCAAAAAAGTGTGGAAGGCAAAAATGATAATAAATAGGAAAGGATGGTAAGGGAGCTTCCATTTATTCCTATATATGCACTGACATGTAACATCATTCAATGGATAGAAACAGAAAGAATGGAGGTTATACAAAATAGAGAGAGGGAGAAGAAGGCATGGAGAAGCTTACAAAAGGAAACTATGAGGAACAGAGGGGTGGGAAGCAAAAAAATTAAGATTTGGTAGGCAGAGAAAGGGATGGTGGAGAAATATTTAAAGCAAGAGAAAAATTAATACAGAAATTGAGAATACTAGAGGCCCAATGGTGGAACTACCTGGTACTCAAGGGGACCTGTAAAAGAATACAGAAAGACAACAGGAAAAAGGAATAGGCAGTAAGGGAGGGTAAGCAGAGAGATGATGACACCCTGGAGGAAGTGACAGAAGCTTGAGAGGCAAAGGACCAAAGAGATCTATAAAGTGCTGAGGGAAATAATGGACAAAGTTGAAGAAAAGAGAATGAGAAAGAAGTGAAGGAAGAAAGATGGAAGGGAGATGCAGGATACTGGCAAAAACAACTCAGGAAAGGAAACCCATGCAGAAAATACATGGATTAGAAGATCAAAACTTAAGAATACTGCATATATGATATGTAAACCTCATGATTTTGATAAAGGAAGTCAGGAAGGAGAATAATAGATGCATGGGGTGTCAAGTTGGAAAGGACAGGAATCCTGCACATAGTCTGGGACTCTGTGTGGGCACAAGAAGCCTCAGAAAAGACACAGAAGATTTGGCCCCCCGATCAGACCTGCAGAAATTTCAAAAGGAAGCACAGCACAAATGGGAATTCTTTATATGATGCAGAAAGAAAGAAAATGGCAGCATCTGGGAAGAAAAAAAGATGGACATTATTAGACTGCTGAGGACAGAAGTCAGAACCTTCATCTCTCTTATTGTAAGGTTCTGGGACATAGGGAGAAATGGCAAAATGAAAAGAATGAAAAAAGGAGGCTAGGGAAAAAGAAGATGTAACAGAAATATATATTAGAATACTACACAAGTGAAAAAAAAGCTCATTATAAAGGGAAAAACTCATTGCATACAATAATAAACTGGATGGTGCAGTGCTGCAGCGGTAGCATTGTTTCCTCACAGCAAGAGGCTCTCCAGTTCGATTCTCTGCTGGGGTGCCTTCTGTGTGGAGTCTGCATGCCCTCTCTATGTTTATGTGGGTTTCCTCTCTCATTATAAAGACATGAGTGTTTCTCCTTGGGCGTCCGCTGAAAACTGGCTTCGCTCCAAGTCGGACTTTAAGCAAATGTTAAATAAATAAAAAAAATAAATAAACTTTCAAGACACCAATGTACTTGCTAACCTTAACAAGGAACTCTGAGCCCTGATCAAATCAACTTAAGCTTGATGTGAACTAAGAACAGTTACCCAGATGAAGCCTGCTGTAGTTATATTTGACATCTGAGACACAATGTCTAGCAATACACAAAGCTAATAGTTAAGAAAATCACATACTCAGTCCCAGAGAATGTAGCCAGTCTACTAGCATACACTTTGAATTCAAACATCACCCTCCCCTTTTGAATTCCTATATCAGATACCTGCATCTATACCCCCCATCATATCTCTCAAGAACAAGTTCTCAAGGTGCTATCCAAGGCCAACAGCACTACTTCAGTGAGGACAGGTAACACACAGGGCTGCCTAGTGGTAAGCCTGAAAAATGACTTGGCAAAGCCCTACAGAGATTATTTAAAATCAACATCCAAGCAGGCTTTATGTTGGATTAATGGGGACAGCAACAGTCATCCCCTTGCACAAAGGTGGGATGTCAACTGAACTTGGTAGTTTATAGACACATAAGCCTTGGCACCTTCATCTTTCAGGAGACGGAAATAAATAAATAAGGACATAGGTCATCTACTAACTCATGATGCATGCCAGTTCAGATTTGTCAAGGGCAGATCCTTCCTGCTTAACTTGATCATCTTGTTCAAGAAAGTTACTAAAGCAAAGAATGAGGGCAAATCAGTACACACCACATATCTAGACCTTGCAAAGGCATTCAACACCATCCCACACTCCCATACCATAAATAAACTCTCCCAGCTAAGTTTAAGTCCCTATGTAACTGATTGAATAGCAAACTGTCTCACAAACAGAACTCAGGAAATTAGGGTGAGTGGTTGTGCCTCCTCCAAAAGACCTGTCACTAGTTATACACCCCAGTGTTTAGTCCTTAAGCCACTCCTCTTTGGTATTTACTTCTTGAAGGTCAAAGCAGATATTAAGGGTTTATAACTGTAGACAACTATAAAGTTGTTGCATTCATAAACTCCCCAGAGGATGCCAAAAACCTACAACAGGGCCATTCCCAAATAAATAGTTGGTGTCAAAACCATGGACTAAAATTAAATTCCAGTCTTTTGGCAAGCATGACTTCCCTTGTAACTATCACATTGACAGAACACCCCTGAAAGTTGATCTTGTAGTCAGGGATTGGGAAAGCTAGGTAAAAAATGAACTGCCCTTTGATCACTACATATTTACTATTGTAAGATATTACTTTTTTATTGCTCAACTTATGCTTAAAGCATGATGTTAAAGTTCAGGGCTGCAATCATTGCCCCATTCAGTATGTACTTATCTAAACACTTGTCTCAACTAGTATGACCTCAACATTTTCTCGCTAAAAAATAGGGGCTAAATCACAAAAACTATGCAGACTGTCTCAAAGTCTTTTCTTTCTTCTCAGTATAATACAGGCTACTAACAGGTAACCTCTGCCTTGCTTATAGGGCCTCAACAGACCCTATCCTGTCAGACCAGTTACATATTTTCAAGTCTAAATGCATTATAAACACCAGTGCAAATACTCTTAATCTCTTTTGTGATACAAGCAGAACATCTTAGAGGGATTCATATATATTACAGAGCATGGAACTGTTTCCTACTCCATATAAGGCAAAATTCTTCTTTTACTCTATTGAAATGTAAGTTAGATGAGTGGATAGGAAAATACTAATTCAGCCCCCTGATCAGCACTTATCTCCCTCAAAGATAGGGACAAAAGGTAAATGTCTCACTATATCCTCATTCTGCTCGTCTCTAGGTTTTTTTATCTACAAAATGCAATGATTAAAATCTACTCTGGGAATGTAAGGCTACTCTTCTTAAGAGCTTCAAAGATCAATAACCTAATAAGCACATATGAACCTATGAGCCAAAAATCAGAGCATCTTCTGGTATTGTCACTGGGGAATGAGCAAAACAGAATGTCAGAGAAACTACAATTTAAAGAATGTGGCAGCTAAGCACTGATATTAGCAGCATATACAATGTTTGCTTAATATTTAAAAACAAAGCATAAGTAATAATCTATTTACTTAATGTACAACTCAGTAAACTACAAAATAAAATCAGATTTCAGCAGAGGGGAAAGTCATGTGACATATTTTTGCCAGACCTTTATATTTTGCAGTTTTATAAGCATTGTGGAATAACATCTAAAGTGATTTGAATGATGATAAAATCTGTATTGTAGACTGAATTAGATTTACAGGAATAGGTAGAAGACATTAATATAAAGAAGACAAGAGAAGAAGAGACAATATGACACCAGCTAGTCTGAGTCTGTCTTAAATAAACAAAGTTGAGCAGAACAGTTGGAAGTAACTTTAGAATTAATATGATAAATATGGGGGATAAGGCGAACCATTCTCCTGGTGTGTTACTTATAGGTGACTCAATGATTAGGAAAGTATTAGACAACATGTTAGTATTGATAGAGAACATGTGACACTTCTAGTTTACAGGGATATAATCTCCAAGATATTTATTCAGGCCTTGTCAAATTGATAGAGACAAGATCTACTTAAAACTCAGTAATTATACATGCAGGTGTAAATGATCTGTCAATGGCCACTCTCTTTAACATGTATAGGATGGTTGAGAGTATTTCAGAGGTTTATTTAAAAAACAAAATCAATGTTTGTTTTTCAGAAATGTTGTCCTCACTAGCCTTATCAGATCAATTCACAAAATTAACACTGTTCAATAAATCATTAAATAACTGATGTATACAAAAGGACATTGATGTTATTAATTTCAGGGATGATTTTGTGAATAATACAGATTTATTTGGGCAAGTTTGGTATCATTTGAATTATTTAGGGGTAAATTGTTTATATATAAATTGATTGATATCATGAAACATTTTTTGTATTTTACCCAGGAATTAAGGACAATTACAACCATGTTAGACACACCAGGTTATGAAACTGTATCATGCTAATGTTCAAAATTTGACTAATAAAATAACTGAATTAAATGCCGTTTGTTTAGAAAATAATCACAACATGGTTGTAATTATTGAATTGTGGATAGTGGAGGAATACAGCTTCCTGGATACCAATCATTCAGCTGCTTGAGATATAATAGAGTAGGAGGAGGGTTGGTCATTTTTGAGGCACAATGGCTAAATAATTGGTTGTTGGAGGTGGATTACAATTTAGAATCAATTTTTGTGACAGCATTAGTTGCTGATTCTGGTCTCCCACTACCCTTGTTAGTCTGTTATAAAAGCCTTGGATTATCAAGCACTGATCAACTCTGGTTATTTGACTTAAGATAATCTGATAATTTTAGGTGACCTTAACTTTCCACAGATCAGTTGGTCTGATGGCAGAACAGTGATGATGTTGGAGGATGAATTTTATAATTTATGTATCTTACACAATTTAACTCAGATGACTGATTTCCTACCAGGTCAAACAATATCATAGATTGCTTACTTAAAAATATTCTGATAACATTTCTGAGATTAACCAATTGCATCCATTAAGCAATTCAGATCACGTAGCTTTTGAATATAATAACCAAAGTTTTGTGTACAAATCAACAAAATAGTATTTTTGATAAGGTTAAACTGTTTGATCCGGATATTATAAATCAAATAAACTCTAGAGACATGAATTCCTCCTAGGTAAATAATGTTGTAAATAAATGGGTGTACTTTGAAAACATTTGTGAAGTTCTTTTTTTCTGGATGTAAGAAAATAATAAGTAACAGTTTAATGAGGACTACACCTGTGTGGTGGAATACTGGTCATGTTAAACTTCTGATAATAAAGAGGAAAAAATGTAGGCTTTGGAAGAGGTTCAAGAAAAATTATTTAAAACAGGCCTATCAATTAATCACCAGAAGGTTAAATGCCTCTTTGCAATTAGCAAAAAGTAAATTTGAAGGCAATTTAATTAGTGGCCCTTGTAAGAAATTGTATTCTTACAGTAAATATATCAATAGTAAGGTTAAATCTTTCAAACCAATTTCTATTTGATATGAAGTGCTGAATGCTGGAGAATGATTGGCAAATTTGCTTAATGAGAACTTCTTGACAGATGGTGCTGCACCGTTTGATGATGTTTCTGATTTTAGAATTTTAATAGATAACGACTGCATGTAACCAGTTTTCAATATGACACTTGTGTGAACATCTTTGAACTGTATTAAACAAGGTAGTGGTATGGCACCTGAAAATATTCTAGGTATTTTCTGGGCATATTTCAGTCAATATAAATATAAAATAAAATAAAATAAATAAAATACATATATTCTGTTTACTATCACTCAGTTTTTTAATACCATGTTTTATTCTGACACTGTTCCAGCTAGTTTGAAACTTGCAGACATAATTCCAATTCATAAGGTGGTCCTAACAGATAATATAAGTAATTATAGACCTATCAGTCTCACTTCAATGGTGGGGAAGAATTTTGAGAGGTGTCTACTTTCCCTTTTTAATAAAGACTTTCAGGAATGTTTATTTACCTCATTTGATATGGTTTCATGAAAAAAGTTCTATTTTCACTAATTTAATTGAGTTTTATGACCCAGTGACAATTGCCTTACATATGGGCATGTCTGTAGTGGTGGTCTATTTGGATTTGTCTAAAGCTTTTGACAATGTCCCTCATTCTGTTTTCATGGATACTATGATCAAACACAAAGTTAATCCATACATTGTTTGCTGGATGGCTAATTGGCTTAGTGGTAGACTGCAGAGAGTAACGCTAAAAAACTTTACCTCTAGCTCTATTTGGATTTGTCTAAGGCTTTAAACTGTGCCCTTCATTCTGTTGTCATTGATGCCTTGCTCAAGCACAAAGTTAATCCATACATTGTTTGCTTTGTGGCTAACTGGCTTTGTGGTACATTGCAGAGAGTAAGGACAAGAAACTTCACATCTGGCTGGCTAGATATGAACAAAAGGGTCCCCCAGGGTTCAATTCTAGGTCCAGTATTGTTCAACCTGGTATTTTCATTTATTCCTAAGATATGTAATGCATGGATGGCCAAGTATGGGGATGATATTAAACTAGGTTGTGTTATTACATCAATAGAGGATACTGACCACTTCAATACTTACATGTGTTTGGTGACTGAATGGCTAGACTTAACTGGACTAAAAGTTAATAGGGATAAATGCATTGCTTTGCATTTTGGGAAACCAATGGTTCAATATCAAATAAACATAGGTCCTGATGAGTTACAGAAGTTGACAGAATATAAGGATTTAGGTTTTGTTATATTTTAAGTAACAGGCTAATGCCTTAAAAGTTAAAGTTAAGACATTAAAAATTATTAGCTTGAGTTTTAAGAGTTTTGCAAGAAATAATGACTGTCTTTTGAGGTTGTTCATAACATATGTTCAGCTCATCATTTAGTACATGTTGTTTTGCTCCCACAAGAAAGGAGACCTCCAGGTTTTAGAAGATAGTCAATGAAAATGTGTAAAAATAAATCATATACATTTAGACTGGAAAGACTTGGCCTGTTTTCAATCAGTTAAAGATATCTGAGGGGTAAACTTTGTTTATCCTACAGGAAGGGGCCTCGGGAGTGAAAAATATTGATCTCTACTAAATAGTGATTTATTGAATACAATCATATTAACCAGAAGTCCATATTTTACTTACAGAATTGATGAGTCAAGGACAGTCTTAAGCACAAAGTATTAAAAATAGTCATTGGACTTTATCTATTTGACAGTTGCCTTTTTTGCTAGTATTCAAAAAAAACAGCTCGATACCTGATTGTGTCCCTTTATGCAGGAATTATTGAACAACTGAGTAAGTGAAATTAATTTTATTTTGCAGAGGTGATGAAGCCCTGGCTGTTGTTTAACTGACTCTGGTTCAATTAGAAGACTTGGAGAAGGAAATAAATTCAGTTATCCAGTAATTAGATGGAAGTAGGAAGGTAGTAGGAAGGTGAGGTGCAGTAGTTCTGCTAGGTCACCTAGCCCATCAGTACAGATGAGGTTACTCTCGAGATCTCACATTCACTGAAACAGCATTGAAACCCACATTCAACGAAAATGCAGCTGGCCAGTGGTGGGTTAAGTTTACCTTTGGATTGTTTTCAAATCATAGGCCCCTTGCACACATTTTTAGGACCATGCAAACATGGAACAGTTCTTTGATTCACCTTCCTGGTTGTATTAAATTACATCCCTTGTATACTACAGCACCTCTTGTTAGAGTATGTTTTAAATTTAAGGTTTTGAACATTTTTTTCAGAAAAAATGAACAAAGCATGCAAAACAATAATGACAAAACTGCCCAGTTCAGAACATTTCAAGCATAAAAGGCCACTCAAACTTCTGTCATTACAATCCGCCAATATCAGTCTACATGCTCAGTCTGCAGAAGTAAAAGTCATCTGAATAATTCCACATTAAAGAGATCTGTAACTAACGAAGAGATTGCTGATAGCAAACAACTTTATATTTCAGTGTTTCATCTACAAAGTCAGTATCTTCAGTGTTTCATCTACAAATTCAGTGCCTGTTGCCCTTGAAGAATAAATTGCCTGTGTTACATTTAAGGGGGGGGGGGGAGTGGATTGCTAACTGAAAACAGGTTCATAGTTACTAGACATCTCATCCAAAGCAGCACATACTCAGGACTGCAGCACCTCACCCTTCCCTTAAAATACAACACAGTAATAGCAATCCATTGGCATGCTGCAGGGGGCAAACCCACAGCCTTCTGCATCAAATACAAGGATGCACCTGCTGTGCTACTAACACTGCTTTAATCTTTTAAACTACAATAGTGACACCATTGCATACCATTGATACCTCAGCAGTGGGGATGTCATAAAACATATTATTTCCAGACTTTTATGTTTTGCACATTTTAGCTTCATGAAACAGTACCTAAGATGATTTTATTTTGCAGAGGTGATGAAGCCCTGGCTGTGACCCAAGTGACCCTGTTTCAAGAACTAGACTTGGTTCTACAGGACTTAGATGGGAGTAGTAAGGTGACGTGCAGCAGCTCTGCAGGATTACCTGTCCCACAAGTTGAGATTCTTTTTTTGTCAAGCCCTATGGCCTAAGATGGAGATACTCCAACTTCCTTGGAAAGAATGAAAATGAACTCAATGACCATCCGCCTACCTTCCTTCTTCAAACCCCTTACTCACCAAAACAACCAAACCATCTAGCACATAACCAAAAATAAAAAAAAAAAGGCTTTAACCCATATAGATTCATCATCACTCTAAAAAGCTGTAACTGAGAATCTCTCAAACAACTACCCCTTGAAGGTGCTGTAAACTCCTTTAACATCACTTTTTTAGATATACGAAACTGACACACACACCCCAAAAACCATTACCATGAAAGCTAACTATGCACTCTGGCTAAGTAAAGAATGCAGATCCTTATTCAAAGCTAGAGATAAGGCCTGAGAACAATATCACAAAACAAAACCCAATAACAAGACCAACATTCTTAGACCTGTGGAAAAAAGCTAAGAAACTTGCAAAACAGGACATCAACTACTATCAAAATATTCAGAATAAAACACCAAAATAACTCTCAAAAGTTCTGGGCCACTGTTAATAATATACTTTTCTACCAGTTAAATCAACTACCCCCACTCCAACCTCAACCAGCAACTCTGATAATATAGTAACCTAATTTAATAAATACTTTACAGAAACTATCCTAGTCCTTGCTAATTCTCAAAACATCTCCAACAACTCTATCCCTATAGCACCCCAGCACAGCAACACCTTACAAAATAGCCCAACCAATTTATATTACAACCAGTGTCTGGAGATACCATAAAAAACTACTCTGAAAACTGAAACCAACCACGCTAGCCGCAGACAACCTCCTAGCCGACTTTCTGCAAATCACAGCAGAGTGAATAGCATACCCAGTAGCAATACTCATTAACAGATCAATGTCTGAGGGCTTAGTACCTGTTTTCTGGAAGATCTCCCACATTATACCTTTGCACAAAGGAGGTAATTCCACTCAATTTACTAATTATCATCCAATTTCCATCCTGTCACCCTTATCTAAAATCCTTGAGAGAGTCATCCATACCAACTCATGGACTACCTTCACACACATACACTATTATCAGACACAGACACAACACAGTTTTTGCTCCTATCATAACACCATCAGAGCACTAATGTCCTTTACTAATATAGTGAACCACTATAGAAATCATGGACAATTTGTATCTGCAATATTTTTAGACTTGTCCAAAACCTTTGATATAGTAAATCACAATAAACTCATCAATATGATCTCCTCCCTAAACATACCTTAGTAGATCCTTCATCACCTGGTTCCAAAGCTACCTATCAGAATGTCAGCAAGCTGTACAGTGGCAACACCACCTCTCCACTCTTCTACCAGTTGCCTTAGAGGTCCAACAAGGCTCCATCCTTGGGCCTCTACTTTTCTCTCTATTCACCAATCAACTCCACAACTCCACTCTTCATGCCTCTGTGATTCAATATGCAGGCAACTCTACTCTAATATGCATAGCCTCCTCCCTACAAGATCCCTACAAGACTTCCACACCATAACCCAAAATTAATTTCTATCAGTAGAAACATGACTCACCAATTCGCAACTCATTCTAAACCCCAATAAAACAAAGCTCCTTCTCTTCTACCCTACAAGATCTCCCTCATTTTACCTAACTCTCAATATAGAGTCCAAAAACAAAACTATTATCACCCCAATAACACACACTAAACTGCTAGATGTTGAGATTGACAATAATCTGAAATTTGACATTCATATTGCTCAAACCATTAAGAAGGTCCACAAAAAACTAGGTCTTCTTTACAGAAACAAAATTTCTAACTAGACATGATGATGTGCATTTGTCAAGATCAGGGAAGGGAAGGGAATTTTTGCAGCAGATATTATGCAATATTTGACAAACACTAGGCAGGATTTTTGCCAGGTCAAAAATTTAACAGTTCACAGATAGCAACATTTGATGCATCTCTGACGGCTGTTAATACTAGGACCATTATTAATAAAGTGTTTTTTATTGGAAAATGTGTTACATTTCCCCCAAGACTGATGTTGTTATAGTTGAACAATGACTGGAAAGTAATTCTGCCAGGATATAAATGTTTTTACTGTAACAGACATTCTAACAAAAAATCCGATGACGATATTATGAGAGGGATTCAAGATAGTTATGAGACCTGTGATTATTACATGTTCATCAATACTATAGACGGTGTAACTGTGACAATAAAAACAACCCTGAAACACATAGCAATTGTTGGAGTGTATAGATCACCAAAGTCAAGTGCAGATGACCTAGAGGAATTCATACATTTCTTAAATGAGACACAAGAGGGAAGAATAATATTAGCTGGAAACTTAAATTTATCAGAAACAGACTAGAATAATGTTGATTCAACTACTTCAGTAAGGAAATTATTCACAGAATATATTCAGGAACAACAATTGCTTCAGATTGTAAATAAACCTACCAGGGGTCGGAACATACTAGATATTGTTTGCGTTCCCAAAGAAATTACTGTAACTTCAAGTCAAGTTTTACCACCATTGATGTGCAGTGATCATGGGGTTAGTAAGGTTAATTTGCTCTATAGATAATACTGCCAAAATGAAATCTAAACCAATGCATGGATGGTTAATTACAGATTATATGGAAGCAAAACAGTCACTATGTAAAACTAACTGGAATGAGGTGTTCAGTGGAAAAACTGCAGATGGAATGTGGAAAGTTTTGAAAGAGAAATTATTTGAGTGCAAAAGGTGAAAAAAAAACTGTTTAACATCAGGCTCTAGGCATACAATATCAGGGGGATATATTTCCATAAGAACAAGATATCTGATTAAGGTTAGAGACAACAAATATAAGAAATGGAAGAGAGGTCAAACTACAACTTTGAAAACTGAAATAAACAAGCTGGACAAATAGATTAAGCACAGTGTGAGACAAGATCAAGAAAAATTTGAAGAAAATTTGTATTAAGATATTGAGCATAATAGGAAACTTTTTTATAGATACGTAATATGTGGAAAGAGTAAAGACACACAGATTGATAAACTGTGTGCAGATTCAAAAATTTATTCTCAGACACAACAGGTTATAGATATATTTACAAAATCTTATCAGAGCAGTTTGGCTCCACAAAAGGGTTGATAAGTTGTCCTAGTGACATCCAGGTAACCCCAGATACTTTAATAAATTAGATTATAATGAAAACGAACTGCACAAACTGGATCCAAACAAAGCGCAGGGAGAAGACGCAATTAGTAACAATGGCCTGAGAACACTTCAGCAAGAACTTACACTGCCATTATATCTATTATTCACTAAGTCATATAAATTTGGGGAGATTCCTCAAGATTGGAGACATGTGCTTATGAAATCTGTCTTTAAGGGAAAGGGGAGTAGGACAAACCCAGAGTCATATAGACCCTTAAGTCTACTTTCATGTTGTAGAAAATTAATAGAGAAGGTAATACTGGATAAGTTATTGTCAGAACTGCATAGGTTGGGACTAGAAACCATATATCAGCATTCATATGTTGAAAATAGATCTATCACCACTTGTAACATGATATTCTATAACGATATAATAACAGTTATGAATGAAAATGTATGCTGTGATGTAATTTATATAGACTTAACTTCAGCATGTGACAGGGTCATACACAAAAGACTGATCAATAAATTAGTATAACTAGGTATTGATGTAATCTTGATAAGATGGATAGCTGCATGGCTTACAAATAGGACATGGGAAGTATCATACAGCAACTGGAAAGGTGAAATCCTTGGTTACAGTCAAGGTGTCCCACAGGGCTCTGTTCTAGGCCCTTACTTGTTTAGATTGTATCTTTCAGACCTAACTTTTTAATCTGAGGTGTTCTATAGTCTATACACAGATGACTTGAAATTGAGCAAACTGATTACAAGTGTTACAGATAAGGCATGTCTGCAAAATAACTAAATTGATCTTTTGGGCACAGGAGAATAATATGCTGGTAAATACATCAAAAACTAAGCATATGAGATTTGGGAGACATAAACTGAAAGGGGAATATTTACTATAGCACACAGATTCATTTAAGGACCTGGGTACATGGATAGATTCAGCTATGAGTTTTTCTAATCATATCAACCAATTGGTTAATGATAGTTATAGAACTATAGGTTGTATAAAAAGATTCATAAAGTCTAGGAAATTAAAAATAATGAAGTCATTGTTTGTTAGTTACATTAGACTCAAACCTGAGTATGGAATAACAATATGGAAACTCTATAAGAAGTCAAGCATGAGTAAACTGGAAAGAGTACAGTGGAAATATACAAAGGGCATCCATGGACATGAAAATCTAAGTTATTATGAAAGACTAAAATATCTGAACTTGTAGATTGTCTCTTACAGATAGCTAAGAGGAGCTCTTATTCAGGTATATAGGGCATTTAGGGACAACTACCTCTGGGAATGTTTGGGGTTATCAAAAAGTACCAGAGAATCATCAGACAACCTGTGTAGAAAATTCTTTAGGAATGAGAAGTGTACTAAGTGGTTCTCTGACAGAGTAGCTGATGCATTGAGCAGACTACCAAATTACATTAAAGCAACCATTAGTTTAGATATTTTTAAGAACAGCCTGGACACTTATTATGGGAACAAGTGTTTCGGTATATTGTCAAGCTAGAAGGGCATTTATGGTCATGCTTGAAATATTTGTATGCAAGTATGTAAGGCTACCATTGACCACACACACCTTCTGTCAACTTTCCTATATGCTTTCTGAATTCTAACCAATCTCCATATAACTGATCTAACCAAGGTGGAATCCTGTTGCAAATTTGCCACTGATGCCATACACAGGTCACATCACTGTACAGCTCTTAAACAACTAAAATGGCTAGAACTTCCTCAAATGCTGCACTATAAACAATTAACCTTTGCCCACAAAATCCTACATCAACCTGATAAAATCCCTGCTCTCCAAAATCTTATACAAGCATATGCCACTTCTAGAGCCCTCTGTGAGAGTAATAATCTCCTTCTAGAAACCACCAAAGCTAACAACTCAGCTGGGTAATCACTCTTTTCAAACATCATTCCTAAAATATGGAATAAACTGTCAACCCCTATTACCTCTAACTGTTCCACTGTACAATTTAAAAAGCTCCTAACTACTCATTTAGTAGACTTTTGGTTCTGTTCTTGCAACTCTTCTGGATAAATCTAACCTCAGTATATTTAACTATATATTGCTCAGTGGGTGCTATTTTACACCAATCCATGACCTCATTTCTATTTTATTCCTCATCATTTAAATTTGTATATATTCTTGTATCACATATTATGTTGATGTTACCTCTAAAGTACTATATTGCCCATGATTGTACAATCACTGATTGTGAATGCTACTCGAATTTCCTTGCATGTTTGCTAACTTCTACAGTGTTTGTATTTCTTATTACTGGGTCTTTTCTCCCCAGGCCTCCGCTGAAAAATAATCTGTGTCCAGTTGGACTTTCCCGGTAAACAAATGTAAAATAAATAAATAACTCATGAAGCTCATCCAGGCTTGTCTGCAGTTAGGAGAGGACTGAGAGTGTGGCATAATAAAAACATTTAGAGTACACAAGGAAGACTGTTTGCCTAAGTGCAGTACTCACACCAGCTGAAAATGTGGCTACAGCAAGTCAATGGGGAATAAATGAATCAGATGAGGAAAGTAAAAGCTTCATGGCCAGAGATTATAGAACCAAAACAATAATATTAAAAATAATTGAACTCCATGACTTAATTATACTTGTGACAATTTCAATGCAATATGTTTAGCTAAAAAATGTATCAGAGCTACAATTAGCCCAACATACTTTTTCCTATAATGCAGACATGCAGCTATTAATTTACTGAGAATGTCAGTACTGGATACATCATCTGCTCAAGAACAAAACAAGAACTCAATGCAGTGAACTCATTAAAATAAGAAAAAAAAAATCTAAATTAGGAAAATAAGATTGTTTTATATTTAAAAAAATAAGTGGTCCTTGTAGTGCGGTCAGGAAACCCAAGTATTGACATCAGGTTTTATTTTTATTTTTTAATTTTATATTTATTTCTTTTCCTGAGTAAATGCTTGGCCTAAAGATAAGACTATTTTCCATCATGACTGGAGCAAATGACAACAACAAGCATACATCTGTATATGGCTTCCCTACACATGTTCAAAGGGAAATTCTTTAAGGATCAGTAGCTCACAGAAAAAAAAAATGACAGAAGGCCCAGTGTCAAACACTATTTCCCATAGGAAAGCATTGCTAATACGATTTCATAGTGTGTGCTTGTATACAATCACTTCTTTAGGAAGATTTCTCACTTCTTCAAGTTGTTGTGACTGGAGTTGCGATATATAAATTCTGTGATAATGGGGAGTGTATCCCCTACATCGGGGTTTTGGGGGCTTACCTCCGTAATGAAAATAAGAACTAAAAAGTAATTTTCCACACTTCTGAATTTCTGGTATTACATTTCATTTGTTTAAAACATTGAGGTTCAGGAAGTCAGTGTTTCATAGCAGAACCTCAGTATACATGTGAAGAAGAAGAATTATTTATAGATACAGTAGTGAACCATCTATATATATATATATATATATATATATATATATATATATATATATATATATATATATATATATACACTGTGTATGTATATATATATATATATATATATATATATATATATGTGTGTGTGTGTGTGTGTGTGTGTGTGTGTGTGTGTGTGTGTGTGTGTGTGTGTTTGATCAGCTTTCATTTACTCTAAACAAGTATAATATGCCTAATAAATCTGAAAAATATGCAAAAGCGCACCTACATCTCATATGTATTCTTTGCAGTTACCTTGTTTACTTTCTTAACAATACTATCCCACTACCCTTATGTGGTTGATATAATTTCAGAACTTCTCTTATTTTTAATTATTTCACAAAATATATAAAAAAAATATGTTGCCTAACAGGAATGGATTGGAACATTATATGTGTCTGCTCAGGGGATTGAACACCAGAAAAGAGGGCTTTGAAAGTAACCTAAAAACACATTTCTGTTGATATCGACAGAAAATAATGGGGGGAGTGCTCACAATTAGGGACAGACTTTAAAAATTGCTCTTATTAACTTAGAAAGTTACCAGAATTACAGGCTTTGTGTTAGCATGTATTGTCTGAAGGCTATGAACTCTGAAACAAAGATGAATGACATAATTTAGTGACTTATTTTATGGGTATGCGTGCGTAAATGGGCGTTCCTTCATTGAAGGTTGGGCGTCGAGCTGGCACCTCGGTGTTTCGTAAAAATCTACTGCCAATCATTAGTGGACCGGAGTTCCACTGTGGTGACCCCTTACCAGGAAAAAACCTAAAGGCAAACAACAACATTTTATGGGTAGCACACCCAAAAATATGAGGCAAAAATGCAGACAGTTGAAAGGCATGCCAATGAACCAAAATATTACTGGCAAAAACATGAGGATGAACCCAAAAGGAAAACTGGTAGAGCAGAGGAGTAGGATGAGGAGATGAATAGCTAGGGTAAGAAACAATACATCTGTTAGCTAGACTTACATACCACTCCATGCTCACTAATTCACAGGTGAGTCACTAAGAAGAGTGGTTCTGCAAGTCAGTATGAACCATATCATCTTATGACGTGAAAAAGTGGCATAGCTTTTCATCAGTGTAAGCAAGAAGTCAAGATATCAATAAAAAAGGATAAGGTGTCAACCCACACATTACTTTAAGATCAAGTGTAGTACCACACACACATAAACACACACACACACACACACACACACACACACACACACACACACACACACACACACACACACACACACACACACTGCAACAGATGGAGATACTGAAGCTACACAGATCACACAGTTATTTCATCTACTTGAGGTAATAACCATCAGGGAAACTGCACCCACTGAATGTGAATTCAACAAATAAGTATAACTTAAAATACAAGTCCCAAAACACTAGCTCATTACTTACTATTGCATTTAGACAATAACAAAAGATACACTCTTTAAAAATTAACCTGATCCAGCAGTTCCTCAGTTAACATTCCAAGTTCACATCAGCATTAAGTAAAAGCCGAGGTTCCTACCTGTTGGCTGTCATCCATGATTGATGTCATCTCAAGAGTGCGCTCTTCCTCATCATTTGTTACGTTATCAAGTTCAGCCTCCAGATCACAGTCATTTTGGAGCTGCTCTTTGTACCACTGTACCTTCTTGTCAACGTCCTGCTGGGAAGGGGAGCCAGAAAGCTTTACTGCAGGACAAGACGAAGTTTCTCTTCCCTGGAAACATGGAAAATATAAAAAGATGCAATAGAAATCAGTCTATCCTACTTGCTATTTTATTGTCTTTTTGACTATAAGAATGAAACATGTACATGTTTTTATAAGAAGCAGTGCTCAGATGTATTGTACAATATTAAACAATATTATGTAATTTATAGTATCACCACTGGGGAGTAATCAAACCAGAATGTTAGAAAAATTACAATTCTTAAAAAAATATGCCAACTAAGCACTGATGGTTAATATTCAGAAACAAAACATAAGCAATAATCTATTTATTTAATCTACACAGTAACAGACTACAGAATAAAATCAGACTTCAGCAGTGGAGATATCATGTAATATATTATTGTCATTTATATTTTATACTTTTTTAGCTTTGTGGGACAGTAACTCAGGTGTTTATTTTCTGCAGAGGTGACGAAGCCCTGGCTGTGACCTAAGTAACCCTGGTTCAAGAAGTAGACTCTGGACTTAAATGGAAGTAGAAAGCTGAGGTTCAGCAGTTCTACAGGGTCTGTTGACCCCATGTAGAGATGGGGTTTCTGTCAAGCCCTATGGCCCAAGATGGAGATACCCGAACTTGCTTGCAAAGAATGAAAAGGAGCATATATATATATATATATATATAGAGAGAGAGAGAGAGAGAGAGAGAAATACACACACATCTATAGGTATATATTTTTAACCAGGAAAGTCTGAGTTGGAACAAAGCCATTTTTTAACAGAGACCCGAGGAGAAACACTCCAGACACATGTTTATCTAACATGGGAGGAAACCCATACAAACACAGGAAGGACATGCAGACTCCACACAGAAGGCACCCAAGCCAAGAATCAAGCCGGAGAACCTCTTGCTGTGAGGTGACAATACAACTGCTGCACCACTGCACCATATATACAGATACGTAGAACAAGAATACCCAACTAAAAAAAACAAGGTAGCAAAGACAAATTGAACCACAATCTTGTTGACAAAACTTCGAGACACCACTGAATTCAACACCAAAAAACTGAGACTTCGTTAGCACATTCTTTCCTTTGAATTAAATAATAGAACTTCATCAGAAATGCACTCAGTCAAAACTACACAATTTAAATACCTCTCCTAATATGACATATATTAAAATCAACCAATAAAATACAAAATCAGTCAGATGTCTAAACACATCAACTTAGTAAAATTCAACTTCTCAAAAGTATTAAAGTTACATAAAAAACTTTAAAATCTCTAAGAATACATAACTTTAAATACTTCAGCAATTTCATTACACTAAATTCATTACATTAAATTTAATTTCAATAAACATTTAACATTAATACTTTTGTTCAAGCCAGTTTAATTAAAAGGGATGAAAGCACTAAAGAAGTGTCAGTTTTTTTAGTGTTAAATTCAGTGGTATCTTGAAGTTTTGTTGTGGTTCAATATAAATATATATATATATATATATATATATATATATATATATATATATATAGGTCTACTTCAGAACAACTAAACATCACAACACCGAAGACCAAAACAACAAAACCTCACAACACCGAAAACCACGTAAGTATAACACACACAAAAAACATACACAAATACATACACAACTGCCCCAAACTACCAACCACACCACCCTACACTACAAATAGGCAGGGGGCAAGCCCCCATGCACCCCTCACACCACCTACTTTAATATTCTAACTCTGAGATCGCACAGACACACAAGACAAACTCACACCCACACACTACAGTCCCTCACACACACACACACACACACACACACACACACACACACACACACACACACACCCCACAGTCACAACACACAGCACTACCCCATCACAAATACACTTACACATGCATACTCACCCACAGCGGAACACCAAAAGCGCTAAATCAAAATCCCGTAACACCGGGATTTTGAATTTCGTGCTTTTCGCTGTTCTGCAGTTTCGTTGTTTTGGTCTCCTTCAAAACACTTTTGATGTTCTGGTCTTTCAGTGTTTTGAAGGAGACACGTATATATATACATATATATATATATATATATATATATATATATATATGAGTCTATTTCTGTTTAGTAAAAAATCACTTTTTAAAAAAACAGAATGTCGAGGCCACTTTAGTGAAAGTGCACTTGAACATGCACTTTTGTGAAAGCTGATTCACTGAAACACGATGCAGTAGGGCTAAAGAAATATATCCTTTTGCCCATTGTAATGCAATCTCAGAATTAATATATTTAAGTAGTGGTGGTGTGGGGGGGTCAGCCCCCCCCCCAGCACATGGGGGATTGCCATGCAAAAATTTGTTTTTACTGTTTATTTTCTTTGTTTTTTCCAATCTGGTGAATCAGCTTTTGTGAAAGTACACTTTCGTTTACGTACAGTTTCACTAAAGTGGGTTCTAGCTTTTATTTTTTGAAAAAGTAATTTTTTGATAAACAGAAATAGACCCATAGATCCATATATATAATTCAATTTACTTTATAACCAATTAAACCATACTGCAATCATTTTTGAGATACTTTGCATCAGGTTTCCCCTGCAAACAGGTCCCAGATCCAGCAGAATTTTCCCACTCAGCATCCAATACATAAATAAAATAAAACTTGAGCCAATGTATGGTGCAGAATTTATCAGTCTGATTACACCAGCAGAGACACATGTCCATGGATGGGCTCAGGAAGTCAACGTGACTACCACCAGTGACACAAGTCCAAAGATGGAGTCAAGACGTCAGCAGGGATGACAAGGAAGAGAAGATGAGCATCTGAAGGTCTGCCTTCCTTTACTGGGAGGAAGGAGAATAAGTCCCAGTGTGATATCACCTCCTAGCAGACACAAAAAGATGCACACTATTCATACTAATTTCATGTATGTGCAGGTGCAATTACAGATACACAGGTGTAAGTGAGATGAGTAGGAATTTAATGTCTCTTCTAAACAGCTCATCTCATCCAAGGTAAGAGTCCCAATGAATAACACCATGATGTTTGGTCTGACTTGGTGCTATGTCCCCTGAATCCACTAATAGTATTACCTGGGGTCAGTTGGATGAACAGAGAACTTTCTTATAAGCAAAAGCAACAGGTGGTGGGTTGGGGATAAATGAGGTTTCTTTCTTGAGGGATGGATTCATTCCAGAATCAGATAAGAGTCCTCTGAACATTCCCAGTCTCTAAAATTATTTATAAAAGAAGTTCCCCTTCAGACATTGAGGTATCTGGGATTATGCAGTTATATACAATTCAGTCACTTTAGGTTTACTTTACTCCCTACACAGCAAACAGTAAAAGAAAATATCAAACTGTTTTTGACAATTACTTGCTGATGTGTATTGTAATATCCTTAACACATTGTAAGATATTTAGTATGTAAGATTTTTTGTTTATGTTTGTCTGAATGTAACTATGAAATATTTAACTGTACACATATTTTGCTTAATTATCATGCTAGGTCAACAATGACACATGAAAATGTTTTCTGTTTATGGAGCTTTTCTCCACAGGTCACCTCTGAAAAGAGGTCTTGTGTGGCCTAATTGGACTGGACAATCCCTATAAATAAATAAATAAGTTGCAACTTGATTTGTGATATTTGGCACATTTTTGGCCATGCTGTCTGTATTATAAAACATTTTTGAAACAATCACATGTTAAAGAAGTATCTGCTGATGCTAAGTGTTTATATGTATTATAGGTAGAATGGTAAAATCTGACTGGTCAGAAAAATGAGTAACTATGAGGCCCAGAAAAAAGTAGACATTTAAAGTATTTTTCATTACATTTTAATTGCTTTATCAGACAATTTATTGGGAAGTAGTCAGTTGTAGATCTGTCAGCTAACCTCATTTTGGAGGAACATATTTATTTTCAGGTTTGATTTACCCCTGCACATGATGTACCTACCTTTACATGTATGTCCCTATCTCCAGGCTTGATTTCCACCCACACAATTTTCTGAATCCCCTTCATCATATATGATATTTGAAGCCACTTAGTACTCAGAAAACCTCAAACATACTAGTAGTAACAATAATTTAAAGAAATAGGTCACACATCTTGCCTTTCCCTTTTTTGGAAGCAAACATAAATGATCGAATGTGGTAGAATTTTGCAGTGCCAGTCATTAAAGTCTGAAGATTTTACATTGTAACCTTGATAAGATGCTTATATTTTTCAATTATTCTTGTCACTCTGTTTTTTAAATGTGTTTCTTAGCAGAATCCCACATTCCTACTGGAAGTTGGAAGAGTTATATACAATTTGCTATTCAGATGTTTTGCTGATTAGATGCCCAGATTTTTGTTGGATGTGCCTGATTTTTCAAGGGACTTTACTCCTACTTTCAGTGTCTGTACTAGTGTAAATACTATGCAGAGTTTTAAAGACAAACCGATAACAAAAATAAAATAAGCCAAATGGAGGTTCAGTAGTGGTTAACACAAAAGTTTTTTTTGTGTGCTTTTGTCCCACCCAGGATTCTGATGAAGTCTCCTAGGTGGGACGAAAGCACTCATCAATAAACCTTTGTGTAACCACTACTGAACCACCATTTGGCATTATTTTATTTTTGTTTCCTATTTTCAATGTCTGCAGGTTGAGAGTTATAGTCAGTTGTCCTACAATAACAGATCATTTGATGAAACTTGTAAATTGAAACATGGTATATTTGTGATGAACTTTACATGGCTCACTACAGTTGTGACAATATCACAAAGTAGTTGAGGTTTTACCTAAATGATATAGTTGAAAATATATAGCTGAAACCAATGCTAATTCAACAGAGAACATATCAATATTATAGGGGCAAAATAAATCACATTAAACAGAAATATGCTGGAAGAGTGGTTTCAGTCAGATGAAAATGGTTGTAAGATGGTTAAAATTATTGCTTGTCTTAGCATGAAATATATGTGAATCAGCTGCTGAATGATACCAGGGGCTAGTTCCTAGAGGTATGTCTATGTCAGATATGCCTGTCAGTTTATTGATAACAATTCTACTGAATCCCAGTAGATCAAAGAAAATCTGCCAAAACAACGTTCAGATCACTATTCTCACCACATAGTAGGAGTATATAAGTTTGGGGGATATGGAGGGTGTTCTCTTTGTGAAAAAAATACTTCTAGGACCCTAAAAGTTGTTTTGGAAATTTTTTTCTCATTCTACTGTCATTCAGTGGATTTGCTGTTGTTGGATCAACATGCTTCTGAGGTTATTTTCCAGGAACTAGAGGAGACTGCCAAGAGAGTAAGATGCTAGTTTCTGAACTACATGGATATGTGTTAATATGACAGCTTAACAGACTAACCCTGCAATGCAAATCAATGAGAGAAATCGTGTGAGAAATTAATATGCTATATAAAGCAGATTATAGCTAAAATGTGAGGAGTTAAAATGGAGTCAGTAACTCTCCACTCTGTAGCAGCAGTTTTTTTTTTATGAGATCACAATATGAATGCATTATACCTGCAGTTCTAGATGGAACCCTTAGATTAGTGGTAGCTCCCATTTCATAACATTAAATGTTAGGATAACACAGACTGGCACATGTATGAACACTACAGAAGTCTTTATATAACACTAATCTTTTCCAAGTGCATCTTTTCTACATGCAACATTTCTTTGTCTCTTTTTTCTTCTTCCCTACTGTCTGTTGATCATTATACATGCATACATATATACATACATACATACAAATATTTCAAGCACAGGCAATAATGCCCTTCTAGCCTGTCAATATACCAAAACACTTGTTCCCATAATAAGTGTCCAGGGTGTTCTTAAAAATATCTAAACTAGTGCTTGCTTTAATGTAATTTGGTAGTCTGTTCCATGCATCAGCTACTCTCTCAGAGAACCACTAAGTACACTTCTCATTCCTATAGAATCTTCTGCATAGGCTGTCTGATGATTCTATAATAATTTTTGATAACCCCAATCATTCCCAGAGGTAGTTGTCTCTAAATGTCCTATATACCTGAATAAGGTCTCCTCTTAAATATCTGTATGAGACATTGTACAAGTTCAGATATTTTAGACTTTCATAATAACTTAAATTTTCATATCCATGGATGATCTTTGTATATTTTGGTTGTACTCTTTCCAGTTTACTCATGCTTGTTTTCTTATTAGTTTTCCATATTGCTGCTACTCCATACACACATTTGGGTCTAATGTACAATGACTTTATCATTCGTGATTTCCTAGACTTTATAAATATTTTTTATACAATATACAGTTATATAACTATTATTATACAATGTCTCCCTATTAATATTCGAAAAAGTGCATGCTGATTGGCCAGCCCAACCAGCGTGCCCATTGTAAATCCCACAATATACCAAAGGAAAAAGGTCCAGACACCCAGACATTTTTCCATTGGTATAAACTGCCCCAAAACCTTTTTTTTTTTTTTACAATAAAAAAAGAGAAAGAAAGTGGCGCAACAAAGACTTTCTTTTCTCTTTTGCTTCTGTTTCAAAGCAATGATGTACTGGGCATGTGTGGTAATGCAAGTTCCATACTCATGCGCAGTACATCAAAACGCAGAAGCAGTATACCACAACCGGTGGAAGAACAGCAATCCTCCATTATACAAAGACATTATTTAAGAAAAGTAAGTATTTTTTTTTTCTTAAATAATTTCATTGTATAATAGCAATAACCGACTCCGTGGTTGTGGTATATTGAAGATTTACCTACGGTTGCCTTTGTTTAATCACTCGGGCTTCACCCTCATGATTAAACCACACTAACCATGGGTAAATCTTCAATATACCACACCACGTCATCAGTTCTTGCTGAAATTAACAAATTGGTTGATATGATTAGAAAACTCAAAGCAGGGTCTACCAATATACCCAGGTCCTTAGCTTCTTCCCTTAACCAAATGGCCATTTTTCCTCTTCTTCACCAAAGGCAGTAGTCAGCTAAGAAAGGTTGTTATTTAGGCAGCAATCACAGATGTTTGCCTTGTCAAGGTCTAATGTGCATACCCGATAACATGCTTTATGGTTGATCATGCCATGTGCAGGAAATGTCAGTCATTTCAACAAGTGGCATAACCCTGCAGACCTGCTGTGCTTCTTGGAAGCCAGCAAGCTTATGTGGCCTAAATTCTTCAAAGGGTATTTTACCATCAGACTGTGTGCCCCAGAGAAATGCCCCATAACCTCCATCCAAACAGAGACAAGCTGGCTTAGCCATATTACTCTGCCTTTCACCCCAACCAGCACCAGCAGATACCCAAACTGCTAATCAAAGGTAAGTCACCTGAAGCACAGTTAGGGCTTTATTGCACTTCGAAAACAGAGTTGACTCATTCCTCATAAAATGCTGACTGTCCCCTCTCTGTCTCCTACACATCCTGTTTGTGGCTATTTCTTGCATTTGTATACGTGCATATATATGGACTTCTCAGAATGTGGTTACAAATGCAACTTTTATTTGTAATTTCATCATATTATAATAATTTTCCCCAGTCAAAACCAGTATTCCAGCATATCCTGTTTTATTGTGCATTTTTTTTTTTGGAAGTATTGATACTAGCAGAGGTCATCTCATGTTATGCAGCTTGTCACATCGCATGGTTTTGGACTACTGTCACCTTGCTTACAAAAAAAAAAAAACAGGTTCTGTAGGGTAGCTTGACTCAGTGATAGTAAAGGGAATTGATGAAAAGGATTTTCAGAGCTGTCGTCATTGAATTTTGGTTGGACCCACACAAGAGATAACAGATCTTTTTAACATCAGAATGGTAGGTTGTTACACTCTTTGCCATAAAGCAGCAATCTTATTGGCATCTGTGCTACCTCTTCCATGCCTTTGTCACATTCACTAGCAGAGTGGCTTTGAACAAGGAAGGTTTCCTTCACTTGTTTTTTTTTTTTTTTTTTAATAAATCTCATGTTTTATTGAAACTCTTGCAAATATCACACAAAACCATATCATAGAACACAATGATGAACCAAAACCTAAAAGGTTACTATAAATCAGTCAAGTGTTTTGAATCCATTACAGTGATTCATAGTGATTATATTAAGAGTAAACATGTCCAAGCTAATTATCAAGGAGAATGTGTATGTCCAATGAAAAAAAAAGAAAAACAGGGAAACAAATATACTGGCAGAGGAAAAAGTGATCTACAAAAATTACAATTCTACGTTCATGTAATAGTCCTTGTATCTCCTCACTGTATCCAGGCTAACCACCTATTGCTACACCACTTCCTGTCTCCCTCCTTCACAAGGAGTGGCTCTGCATTAGACAACTCTTGCATCAATGTTAAAGGCATATTATTTTATTTAATTTTTTTTTTGAGAGGAGGCATGAGACTTCTGGTTCCTAGTTATTACCTTTTTGGCCAGGAGCATAACCAAGTCCAGCCAGGATTTCTCATGCTTTCTCTGCAGTGACGAATAAGAACAAAAATGGTGACAACTTAAATTTACTCAGCCAGGTACTACCTAAGCAACCCTGAATCTGTTCTTTAAACATCTTCAACTTAGTGCAGTCCCAAAAGATAAAGTTCTATGACCCCAAATGTTCAGCTAAATACCTCCATCATTCAGCAGGTGCATTACAAAAATGTAATTAAGTATGCTTGAATTGTAAAAATATGGGTACTTATGTATTATCGTAACCAGCTTCCAACTCTGTCATAATTCTTCAACTTATGGAGAAAAGAGTCATTGTGTTTTTTCAGGGATGGTAAGCTACTAACTAGCTCTCTGTGAGATTGGGTAATCACTCAGGAAGAGGAATAAGGCCCACATTCCTCTACCAGCCTGGCATACTTTGGCGATGGAACTATAGTTCACATAAACCAAACATGGCTGCTTCAATCGATCCTTTATTTTTTGGGTGCCCATTTTCCCTGGATGGTTATGAACTTGAGACCCCGACATTATGGAAAAAAGGTGCATGGCAACTTTTGCTGGTGACTTTTGTCACGTACTGTTTGCTACCACTGAAGACTACACTGGCCATTTTCTTCATACTGGTGGCATCCTTCTTATACTTTCTTGTAATTGCCAGTTTGCTTACTAATAAAAGTCAGATACTGGGGAAGAAGGTAAATACAACGGTTCATTATACAACAAATGGTAGTATGGCTGTTTATCATTAGTACTATTTGTTTGGGTAAGTGGGATACTCCACTAACCCCTTTCGGCCAGAACAGAAGCTCAAATAGAAATTGCATCATGGTCTTTGTAATCAGCAAGTTATATAGAGAATGACTACATAACAAACTAGGAACATAATGACAAGATTGAATGCAATGTCTGGAACCTGGTTGAAATAATACGCAAGTACCACAATATGTATAAACACTTTTTCATCCAAATATCCTAAGTTTGCCTACTCATTTCTGCTGGATGCTCTTCAGTGCTCCTTGATTGACAGTAAGGACAAAGAACTGGCAACCCCTAAACCGGCAAACTCTTTTGGTAGTAATAGGTTTACCCAGGGTGCTCTTAGAATTTCTTCCCCTCATACAAAAGACTTATTTTATTTTTCAGTTCCTTAAAAAAATTTCTACCAGGAAATAGATGGACTGCTGTACCACAAGATTAGGACAACAAACATTTAAAGTACTGTATCTTTTGAACTTAATCATGGGTCAGCAATTTCTAAGAAATGACCATCTCAAGTTATCTCATTCCTATTGTGTCACATAAGATTTTCATGGCATTTTCCAAGTTTAAGGCCAAACTAATACAGTGATATGGAATATAACTGTTCTCCCATAACTGAGGGAACCTAGCTGACAACATTTGACTATGTAGAAGATAATGGATGAAACCTGTGACTTTGAAATATTAACCTAATAACCTGGCTTCATGGTGTAGAGGGATAAACATTTTAATGTGAACTAAGTGACTGGGGTATAATTAGTAGTCCAGACAGCGGAAGAGCCAGGCAGGGAGGGGCAGGGGCTGTGAGCTTCTAACCATGGATGTGGGCTGGTACTCTGCACTCAGGGGCACACATAATGGTGTAATTTCTCATTGGAGACTAAAGAAATGACTAAGTGCTTTGAGGGGGGAGCATTGCTGCTTGAAGGGAGCTCCCTTTGTGAAGTGAGGAGATGTCCTCTCTTCAACCCCTTGCACACCCCTATCCTGATGCTTTGCCAGGTGTGTGTAGGGATGTAGAGAAAAACAAATTAATAAAAGTTTAAGTCACCTCTCATGTCTGTCTAAATTATGACTTCTTCCATTCACCTTCACCCCAGTAATGGAAATGAAAGGGCAGACTGGTCAGGAATGGAGTGATGATCACCAGACAGCAAGAGCAAAAAAGTGCAAAAAAATAAAAAATTACTTTACATTCAGATAATCTACAAATTGTAGTCAAACATTGTGAAACAGATATTAAGTGCCTAAATGGATCCTGTAGATAACCAAGGGATCATCTGTAGAGTTACCACCTGTCCCACTTTGCGAGGGACAGTCCCTCTTTGAGCAGTTGTATCCTGACAAAAAAATATTAAAAATGGCAAATGTCCTGAGATTGTAGGACATAATTATGTCCTATATTATATGTAATAGTTGCATAAAACAGTCATGCTGTATCTGAAATACCTAAATGTTGTAAGAAACAGAATAAGCAACTAAAATGCTACAAGAATAAGCTATTATTTAGGCAAAAAAGTTAAGTTCTTTCCTTTGTACTGACTGTGGGTATGCGTCGGCATGTAAAATCTGATGTTTGTCCTGAAAATGTCCCTCTTTGTCCTTTTGAAAATGTGGCAGCCCTAATCATCTGCATATAATAATGATCTAATTTCCTGCATATCTATTTGAAAGCCATTAATAAAAATGTATCTTAAAAGCATTACCAGTAGCTCCAAGTAAAAAGCAAAGAGAAGAGGGGAGAACAAGTACTCCCTTCTCATTCCTATGCTCAGTTTAAAATTAAGTTAGTACTCTGCATTAACTTTAACGAAGACTGTTACACCCAAATAAGTGCATCTTAGAAAGACTATAAATCCCCAAGGAAAGATCATCAATCCCCAAGGAAAACCAAATAATAACAGGCCCTAAAATAAAAAAAATCTCACCTGACCCTGCCAAAGGCTTTTTGAATCCAGGCTAACCATTAGCAGATAGACTTAAATCTCTCTGCTTCTTGAAGCATTTACTTTATTTTATTAACCAAAGTCTCTGCTTTTTGGTATAAAGCACTGGTCAGAATGTATTACCAGAGACAATGCTGAGACTAGCCTGAAAGCTCTTACAGTCTTTCAGGGATCTGTGGAAAGAATATGCATTAAGAGATCATATCTGGTTTATATATGACCCACTGCATAATATCTAGAAACAAAACAAAAAAAAAAAACAGAAAGAAAAAAAAGAAAAAAAAGAAAAGCAGACCCTATTTATAGGGCCACATGGGAATTAAATGCCCTGACAATCAGTTACTAAATGCTTACTAGATGTTAGGAGTAGGAAGGTAAGGCCTTTAAAAAATTAGAACAGAGGCACCCTGGGAGTGGAGTCAAGCATGGAGTGTCCACACACAGCAAAAGAAGTGGCTAAGGATTAGTGATCAGCAAATACAACTTGTTTCGTCATGGTATCTGAAGTCAGCTAGGTTGCTCAGAATCTTAAGGAAAGGTGACAGCAGTTGGAGAGGTGGATGTGCCAAGGTTGATGTCATTCATCTGTTTTTGGGAATCCAAAAAAGTAAGAGGCTATTGTGCTTATTTTCTAGATGCACTGAGAGAAGCCTTTGGAATAACATTACAGAATAGTTGCAAGACATGGCTATTTGGTGTTGTACCCAAGAATAATAAACGCAATGTACTAGTCTACAGAATAAGATGGGTCCATGCCTCTGTTATAAAGACTCTATGTGCCAGGGAATAGAAATCAAAGAAACCTATCCACAGGCAGAACTAATGACTTTTTGACTTTTTTCAGGTTCAAAAAGGAAGAATTCTCTATGCCTTTTAAACCACCATGATGGAGCGGACATGTGATCCGCTGTGGCACCCCCTAACTGGGAAAAGCCGAAAGAAGAAGAAGAAGAAGAAGAATGACAGAAAATGAAAACCATACAGAATTCATTTTAAAACAAAATACTTTGTTAGCTAGAGAAGATAGAAGTCTAAAGATGAGATCTTGAAGAAACAACATCAGAACATATGGAATTCCAGAGAAAGAAGAAGGGGACAATATGCTACAATTTTGGAATAACTGGTTACCAAAAGCTCTTAACCTGCCAAAGCCTCTCTCTTTTGGCATTGAGAGAGCCCATAGATCTCTTTCAACTTCATCACTGAAAAAAACTCCAGTTCCCAGATCTACCATTGTTAAGTTCCTTTCCAGCCAAGACAAGGATTTGGTGCTGAAATTAGCCTGGGCTAATTCTCCAGTAAAAATAAAAGAAAATATCATCAGGTTTGATAATGACTATACTTTTTTGGTTATGACTAAAAGAAAAGCCTGTGTTCCATTTATAAAAAGTTTGAAGAAACTTGATATTAAAGCTCAATTAATTTTCCCTGCCAAAATTAGGATTTCTTTACCTAATGACAAAAATCTTTCAATACACTAGAGGATGCCTTAGAATTTGCACAAAGAAAGAAATTATTAGACAAAACTGAAGAAATGGACTGGTCTCTTTCTATTTTGAAGAGACAAGCAACAAGAAATGGTTGGACTCTTAAAGAAAAGAATACAAAAAAAATGAAAGAAAAGTAATGCACTGTTATAATTTAACTTAATAATCCCACATAAATGTTGTTGTTCGTTTTAAAATGTTATCATCAAAAATAGAAATGAGGGAAAGTTTTTTTTTCTTATCAGTATTCTTAATGTTTTATCATTAGGTTCATAGGTTCATATGTGTGTACTAGGCCAATGGCCCTGGAGCCTTTAGAAGACTAGCCCATAGAAATGCCCTGGCATCATGCCACCTGATGTTAGTTCCCAGTGCCTCTATCTATTAGACATAACTTATTACCTTTTTATATTCTATCTCTCTCTATAGAAATAAGTTATTAATAGGAGGTTAATATGTTTTAGTTGTTATTACCTTCATTTTTATTCATTAATACTTTTTATTTTTCATTTTGAAGGGGAAGGGAGTGGGAGGGAGGGTGACATTAGATTTGGTAGTTTATATAGGAAATGCAGCCGTGTATTGATTAGATTAATCAGTTGTCTTATTGTAGTGTTCCTGAGTCGTATTTCTTTATGGACACTGCATCCTTGGTAATTCATGACTGGATTTCTTTAATGATTGCTTGCTACCTTTGAATGTTTAACTATAATATTTATAGTTTTAAAAGAATATAAGAGTGATATAGGAGATCTTTAGTTGGTGGACTGTGCTATATATCTAAAGTCACATTCATTCATTTTTAAATCTGTTTAACTGCTTTTTTTATTCTTTCATCATTCATGATTGGTATCTTGATCACGAGCCTTTTGACAACCAGTTGTGTCTCCTTTCAATTTGTTTTCCTGCTCACAACATATACTACATCAAAAGAATGTAGTATTAATACCTCAAGCCTTCTTTAAACACAGCAACAGCTCATACTATTCCCTGATGCACTGTACAAGTAAGAAAGAACATCCTGAACTTTGACCCAATACTAAACAGAGAGTAAGCAAAAGGAATTCTTAAACGATCAGTGAATGGAAAACACTTATAATCTAAAAGGCTTGACTATTATTTTTTTCAGTGATGTCTAAAGTCAAGGTTGTTTTGAAATGTAATGTTTACAGTGCCAAAATGAAATTATCAAGACTGCTTATAATGAAAATGGTATAGTAATTGTTATACTGCTAGATGTCATTTAAATATGTAATAAGTGTTTTCTCTCATTGCAGCCATCTTTAATATATTATTTCTTTTGCATTAAAATCAGTAGGAATGAGGCACATTAATTATATATATATGCCAATATTCTGTGACTAGGATTTATGTTTTATTGCAATAGTGATGTCATTTTAATATATAACTAGTGTTTACTGTTGGTGTGGCTGCTATTAACATACTGTATTGCTTGCATTGCAGTCAGTGAAATGCGGCACTATATACATGCCAGTATATTAAGTTTGGAGACTACTCTCTTTATGTAAAGGTGATCTTAAGCTGTCCCTCATCCCTTTCTCTCTCTCTCCTAAAAGTAGCTCATTACAAATATATTATAACTAGATGTGTCCTACACCACTAAGGCTGGCTTAGAAGAATAGCATCTATAGTATTCTATTTTGGGGAATACATGATGATACATAATGACAGTGGTTATTATATAAAATATTAAACTCTACAAGATGAGATGTGGAGAGGTAGGAGAGAAGACTTGTAGTTTCAACTATCTTATGACAACTGTCTCTCTCTAGTATGTCAGCTGGAACCTTATAATTTATTATTGCAATAATTTAAGTTTGGTATTGCTTATTTATTAACTTAAAGTGTTAAATATGCTTTTAAAATATATATGAAGTATGCATAATTTCACTGTTTTTCATATTAGTTAATATTAATTCATAACAGTAAATTTTGTGAGGAAGATGTCATTAGTAAAAGATAAAAGTGAGGGAGGAGAGAGAGAAAGGGTATATAGAGAAAGGAGAATAAATGAGATTAAAGTATGAGAAAGACAGAGGAAAAATATTGTGATCATCATATATACTTAAGCATTTGTTAAGGTGCAGATTTCTCTTTCTACATTGGTTACAGTTATTTGAATGCCACAAAGGTCTAGCCTTCTACATTGTCAAGATAAAATGCTTTTTACTATCCTTATGAGAACTTTAAATTATAAATATACATTCTATGTGTTATTTAAATATTTCATAAGTTAAATACTATCAATATTTCTCAAATAATTTATAGCTGTATATTGAAGTTTAGCAGAAAATAATTAGTAATGGACATTTTAAAAAGTTAGCCTACAATTTCTAAAACTGAATACTAATTCCTTAGATAACTATATGTTGCTTAGGTAGCTATATTATATGTACTTGTATCATATTTATAAGAAAAAGTAGTAAATAAGAAAAAAATAATGATCTTCTATAATAAAACATATTGTTTTATACATATTATGTTATAATAATTTAGAGATTGCTTTGTTTTCTAGATATATAATTTAAAATAAAAAGTAAATGCCTCATACCTCCTTAACAGTGATTTATTAGATCCTTTGTTGTTATATGATGAGTGTGCTTTAATTATTAGTTCCAATATTATTGTAGTATATTTAGGAAGGAACAGCATTTGTATAGTCTTATTTGTTGTGGAATGGATCACTTAGTGAGTGGTTTGAATGACTTCATCATCAAACCAGAAATCATGCATTCCATGATTAGTGGTCTAAACATTTCTAAGGTTAATCATTTAACATTAGTTTTACTTAATTTGTCCACAAAAAAATCTTAGTATCTGTTTTTTATTCTTCATACTGAGCCAACAACTTTTAGATTTAATAAATTTTGCTTTATTGAATGTCTATTTATAATTGTCTTTCATTAAATATGAATGAAATTAATAGTCCATTGAAAAGAACCAGTTTAAACAAATAAAAACGTACATAATTTTTCTACAGGAAACACATTTACTAAATGAAGATGTTGATAGATTATCACTGAAAGACTATTCAGTATTAGTGGGCTCTCATTTTAAATCAAAAAGAAGAGGCACTTTGATACTATGGAGAAAGTTGTTACCTATGCCTAAAATAATAAACTCCTTTTCTGATAAAAATGGAATGCTGACATTAGTTGTATTAGAGCTCAATAAACAATTTATATATTTGTAAATATATATTGGATACCTGCAACTGGAACAAAAATTGTTAAGAAAAGTTTAGACATTATAACATTGCATACAAAAGGAGAATTAATAATTGCAGGAGATTTTAATTATATTTTGTCTAGTAAAGATACTACAAATGGATGGGAACCTAAATTATCATCAGTTGCTAAACTTTTAAAAAATGCTGTTACTGATTTAAATATACTTAATATATATAATTTAAAATCTGGAAAACTATTTATACATATTATTCATATACATTTGGTACCCAGACTAATATGATAAAGGTTTTAATTCAAGTATTCTGTAAGCCAAACCTGAAAAAGTATTAATAATGTCATGTCCTTTATCTGACCACAATGCTATAAAGTTTACTATTACTTTAAAGCCTGATAATTTGATTAATTGCTAAAGAATTCCAGCCTATATAATAAAAATAAAAGATTTCAAAGATTGTTTTTTAAAAGAAATAAATCCATTTATTGACATAAATAATTTATGCAAAAGAATGGAAGGAATTGGATAAAGAATTAAGAATCTTGAAATCTCATATTGATAAATAAAATTAAAACTTAAGCCCAATGATAAGACTGCAAATGCTGAATTAAGAATTTTAAATCAGAAATATCTTGATACACTTCATCAAATAATTTCAATAAATGTAGAAAAACTGAAACTACATTCTTACTCAACAAATCCTAAGAGTTTGCATAAATTAGCTATCAGATCCAAGAAAAAATAACCACACATCTTATAAAGGAATTAATGTTTAAACAGGGAAAGAAAGTTAAAGAAGTAAAGGACTTAAAAGGTATAGTAGAATATTTTAGAAGCTATTATGAGAGAATTAATAATAATAAGATAAATTCTGAGAATAATAGTATTACTGATAACTTTTTGAAAAATAATATAAAGAATAAATTAACTAACGTATAAGTCATTTTCATTCAAAGAATTAAAAGGTCAAATTAATAACCTTGAAACCAAGCACCAGGCCTTGGTGTAATTCCAGAGTTATATAAATTAATTCCAGATAATATTTTATGTGAGTCTACTTGAGATTACCAAAATCTCAGTAGACCAACATTCAAAACATCGAGCCCAGAAGCATGGACTTTTATATAAGTGAAACTTCACAGTACCAATATCTGAATATCCAACAGTCCAAGCTGAGCAGAACAGAAAATCCACTTGTGCATGCTGTAGTGCGGTCTCAGAGTTGGTATCTTTAAGTAGCAGGTGGTTTGGAGGAACAGCCCCCCTGCAAAAATGTTAAAAGTTAAGTTATGTAGTTAAGTTTGTTTTTTGTCCATGTTTGTTATGAATATTCATGTCAGTGCTATTTACACCATCATGAATATTTAGTGTTAACTCTTAAGGATGTAGGTTTACTGGTTGGTGGGTGGAGTCTGGATGAGAGGAAGTAGGCAATTTGTTTTGGAGTGTTTATGTTTCCTCTTAGTATGGTGTTCCTGTCTGCTCTTCTTGATATGTTGCAAGGGGGTAAGCCAGGATTTTGTGTTGTCAGTGTTCTGTGTGTTTGGTATATAAGGTGTTGGGTTTTTGACAGTTTGGTGTTCAGGGCTCAATGTTTTGAATGTCAGTCTACTGAGATTTTGGTAATCTCAAGTAGACCCATTTTATGTATATTATTAAAAGTATTTGAACAAATTAAATCTACTTTAATTATCCTCCTTCTTGGTGCTGTTCTCCTTGTTTCTCCAATTCTCAAGCAAGATAAAGATACTAAACTTTGCTCTTCCTATAGACATATATCATTACTTAATGTTGATTACAAAATGTTTATGTCTATCCTTGCTAAAATCTCATTATGGCATTATGCCAAAATTTATAAATGAGGATCCAACCAGGTTTATTTTACATAGAAAGGTTCAAGATAATATTAGATTTAATACTCTAATTGATATAGCTAATAAAAATAAAAAAGAATTGTCGATAATAAGTTCAAATTTAGTCAAAGCTTTTGACTCCATCAGTTGTCCTTGTTTATTTAAAGTACTCAAAGAATATATTTTTCTGAAAAAAATTATAAATCTTATTACAAACTTTTATAGTAACTCTTTCTCTTTTGCTAAAATTGGTTCTTTTTTATCTACCTTGTTTAAAACCTTAATGGGTACTAAACAGAGGCTTTTGTCTCCCTTATTATTTGCTTTAGCCATTGAACCTTTTGCCACTTATATTAGATCTAATGATAAAAATCAAGGGATTTCCAATAGTAATTATAGTTATAATCTAACTATTTGCAGATGATAGTTTAATGATTAGTGATGATACTGACATATCATTACAACATATAATTGCTTCTATAGATTATTTTGAAAAAGCTTCAGGTTTAATATTTAATAATAACAAAACAACTTTACTTATAAATAAAGCAATCACTATATTTTTAAAGGATTTTAAAATGTTTAATTGGAATAATACACAAATAGATTACCTAGGGATTGTCATTAGAATTACTGTAAATGACTCAAGTGTAACAAATTATAGTAACTTAATAAATATAGTAATTAAATTAGTTGACAATTGGAAAAATACTTTTTTTTCCAATGGAAGACTGACTCATACGGATAAAAATTATTATTTTGTTAAAATTCTATAGGTTAATACTAGGACCCATCCCTTTTCTTACTCTCTCCTCCTCACCTTTACCCAATACCTCTTCTCTCCTGTCATCTCTTAGATAGATGAAGGCTGCCAGCCTAGCCAGATAGGATTTTATACATCATTCTGTCATTTGTAAATATGAATGTTGAATTACAGACTTGTTTTCTTAATTGAAATAAAATACTGTGAAATGTTGAAATACAGGTTTGTTTTCTTAAATGAAATAATATGCTGTGAAATGTTGAACTTCAAAAAATGTAACAACATTGCCCTCTGCTGTAAAGAAAGCTAAAACAAGCATTTCATGTCTGTCCTCTGAAGTTAAAATGACTTCACGTCTGTCCTTTGAAGTTAAAGATCCAGAGTCATTCTATCTGGGCTAGCACATTCTTTCTATTGCTTTAACTTAAGAAATAATTGCTAGAGTTTACATATGGAATGTATTTTATTGATGTAGCTTCCTGCAGGTGCAAGATAACAAAAGAATGTAGTATCTGCTAGCCTGGGAACCCCAAGAAAGTGTGAAAAATTATGTAATGAGAATCAGGACTGAAGATAGCAATTTAAACAGAGAGAATCAGAAGGCATTAAGCATTTTTTGTCTTGATCATCCAACTCATCAGCACTCTGCCTGTTTTCTTATGTAAGTTTATCTTAGACTTGTGTTTTCTTTTAGAAATAGTTAGGAACTAGAAAGATTAGACTAAGTGTTTTTCTGTGATATCAGAACTGTACTACTGAATTATTTTAAGTATGTCTCTGTGATCTCTGAACTCTTGACGAGCACTGTGTAGTAAGAAGTATTGTCTCTTGTTTTTATTATTTATTATTAATTATTTGAAAACCTTTCAACTCAGGCTGACATCTCAGTGGAAGTGGTAGCAATGTCCCAGCAGCTATCTCCTACCCAGGTTTGAGAAATCTGAGTAGTGTTGCAGGAATTTGGGGACATGTTCACTGGGAAACCAGGGTGCACCCACCTGGTGCAGCACCAAGTGGATGCAGAACCCCAAAGGCCTATTAGGCAGGCCCCTTATAGAGTACCTGAGAGAGTCAAACAGACTCTGAGGGAGGAGGTACCGGGGATGTTGGAACTAGGGGTGATTCAAGAGTCCAACAGTCCCTGGGCCTCCTCAGTGGTGCTGGTGCCAAAGAAGGGTGGCAGCACCAGGTTCTGTGTGGACTACAGGAAATTAAATAATTACACAGAGTCAGATGCTTACCCCATGCCTAGGACAGATGAGGCCCTAGAGCATTTTGGTGGGGCTAAGTATCTTACAACCATTGATCTTACCAAGGGTTACTGGTAGGTGCCCTTGACTCCCAGTGCTAGAGAGAAGTCAGCCTTTGTGACTCCTTTTGGCTTATATGAGTTCACAAAGATGCCCTTTGGGATGAAGAATGCCCCAGTGACTTTTCAGAGGCTGGTAGATCGATCATATCCTAGCAGGAGGGTTTGCCCTTGCTTACCTAGATGATATTGCCATCTACAGCCATTCATGGCCAGAGCACCTTCAGCATGTCAGGGAGGTGCTGGGCAGACTACAGAGGGCAGGGTTGACCATTAAGCTGAGCAAATGTCAGGTTGGTATGGTGGAGGTCTCCTACCTAGACATAGAGTGGGGAGTGGTAAGATAAGGTCAGAACCTGCCAAAATGGAAGCCATTTAGGCATGGCCTGTACCTGTTACTAAAAACAGGTGAAGACGTTTTTAGGGACAGCAGGGTACTACAGAAAGTTTGTCCCCAGTTATAGTACCATAGCTGCTCCCCTCACAGACCTGACAAGGAAGAACAGGCCAGATTAGGAAGTGTGGACCCCAGCATGTGAGCAGGTATTCCTGAAGCTTATAGAAGCTTTGGGAGTACCCCCTGTGTTATCCAGTCCAGATTACAGCAAATAATTTGTTGTGCAGGTGGATGCTTCAAACTATGGGGAGGGGCTGTACTTAGCCAGATTTCTTCAGAGGGGGAAGAGCATTATCTCAGTCATAGGCTCCAACAAAGGGAGGAATGCTATGCAGCTGTAGGAAAGGAATGTCTAACCATAGTGCGGGTATTGCAGAAACTTCAGCCTTATCTGTATGGAAGGAAATTCACTGTTATGAAGGAAATTCACTGTTATGACAGATAACAACCCCCTAACATGGTTACACAGAGCCAGCCAGCAAAATGCCAAGTTGCTAAGATGGAACCTGGGGTTGCAAGCATATGGTATGTCAGTGCAGCACCGCAGTGGGGTTAGCAATGCCAATCCAGATGGGGTCTCAAGACAGGGAATGGGGTGAGGTACACTCAGATAGACCTAACCCTCTCAAGCGGCATTTCTCAAGGATCACTTGAAAAACTAATTTGAGTTCTCCGGGGGGGGGGGGTATGTGAAGATTGGGTGAAGATAGATGAAGGCTGCCAGCCTAGCCAGATATGATTTTATACATAATTCTGTCATTTGTAAATATGAATGTTGAATTATGGACTTGTTTTCTTAATTGAAAGAAAATACTGTGAAATATTAAAATATAGGCTTGTTTTCTTAAATGAAAGAATATGCTGTGAAATGTTGAACTTCAAAAAATGTAACAACACTGCCCTCTGCTGTAAAGAAAGCTAAGACAAGCATTTCATGTCTATCCTTTGAAATTAAAATTACTTCATGTCCTTTGAAGTTAAAGATTCTGAGTCATTCTGTCAGGGCTAGTACATTCTTTCTATTGTTTTAATTTAAGGAATAATTGCTAGAGTTTACACGTGGAATGTCTTTTATTGATGTAGCTTCCTGCAGGTGCAAGATAAAAGAATGTAGTATCTGCTAGCCTGGGAACCTAGGAAAGTGTGAAAAATGATGTAATGGGAATCAGGACTGAATATAGCAATTTATACAGAGAGAATCAGAAGGAATTAGGCATTTTTTTGTCTTGACCATCCAACTCATCAGCACTCTGCCTGTTTTCTTATGTAGGTTTATCTTAGACTTGTGTTTTCTTTTAGAAATAGTTAGGAACTAGAAATATTAGTTTTTCTGTGGTGTCAGAACTGTACTACTGAATTATTTTAAGTATTTTTCTGTGATCTCTGAACTCTTGACTAGCACTGTGTAGTAAGAAGTATTGTCTTGTGTTTTTATTATTTATTATTAAATATTGTAAAACCTTTCAACTGTGGCTGTTTTGTGTAGAGATAATATAAGCTCTAGAGTACAATGCATATTTATAGTGATTACTGTAACAAGTCACTCTAATAAGCCTTGACTGTTTAGTTATACTACCAATTGGATAATAATATTGCACAGTAATAATTGGACACTCTTTTAAAGGCCTTTGAGTAGCTGATAAATATTAGCTGGATAGTGACAAGTGGTACTACCGTAGAGTCTGGTTAATAGGGGCACAGCTGGAGAACCTGTGCCAGCATTCCCCAGAAGTGTCTGTGTGGTTGTATAAACTCTTATCTCAAAGTGTGTGTGTGTGTGTGTGTGTGTGTGTGTGTGTGTGTGTGTGTGTGTGTGTGTGTGTGTGTGTCAGCTACTTGGGCAGGGACACGAAGCACTGGTTGGACAGGGATGGTGCTGGAGATTTTAACTTGCCCAGCTGGCTGAGATCTGGACCCTATAGCTGTGCCAGCGGGGAGTCTTATTGGGGACCTGGAGAGCAAGGGAGCGACCAGCCCTGGACTGACTGTGATCTCTGTGTGCTCTTAAGGGAAATTGCACTTTACTGTGTGTATTTGTTATCCTTTCCTCATATATGAGATGCCCTCTCTGGTGTTAGTGGTGAGGATTGAGGCTCCTTGATTGCTGGGCCAGGGCGCGGGCATCACAGTACCACATAACGCATGCACTCAAGTCACTCCACAAGTACAAATACGACTCTGTCATTGTCCATGGAGTGAATGACTTGAGACGTGCCTTCCTGGACTACATGAAAAGAGAATTAATTGTGTAAAAAATGTCATTTACATACATTTAATATTAGATATGTTTAGTGTTTCTTCTCTGTACTGTAATATATTTCTTTTAACATATATATTTATTGGCAATACATTTTTAAATGCATTCATATAGATGGAAAGTTTTAAATCTGACATGTTGTATTGATGGTAACATATTTATACAGTTGCATTTGGTAATGAACATTTTTAACTGTGTTAGGTGAATACACAAGACAATTTTTATAGTTAGATTGTAGGTAATGTGGCTTTTAATATTACTTATATTATCACAGCTGCAAACAATCATTTAATTGATCTGATAGCTTAATTGATTAGAAATGTTATATATTCAAGTGGGTCATGTGAGGGTTTTAGTTGTGATGAAGCTTTGTATTTGAACAAAGGGAAAGCCCGCTCAACTTGTATTACTTTTGTTTTGTTTTTTGAGCCATACAGGCTGGTTTTAACTGTCAATAAAGTGGACATATTTCAACTTTTGGAATCGTGTGGTTTGCGAGCCGAAGGGCTGTATTTCACTCAACATGATATATATATTTTTTTTCCGTATGGTTCTGACTGATTCTTCCATGGATTTGGTGTGTTTTTGGCTTAAAAGTTATTTTTACTGGTGTTTTTTTTTTGGTTTTTTATTTCCATGGTGGAAAGGGCAGATCCGGACGTTTTTATTGATACACCGGCAGCTTTGAAGGAGGGTGTCTTGGAGGACAGCATGCCTGTGACCAGGAAAGAGTTTCAACAGGTGATAGTGCTGCTCTCACAATTAGTAGAGAGCATGTCACCAAGTGAAAACAAACTACCGGGGAATCAAAATTTATTTAGTGAGCATTGTGTGAAAAGACAAGCACTGGCTTCTACCAGGGTGGAAACAACTCATGGAGGAGAAGGTCGCTACAGTCCTGGAAGGGAGAAACCAGAAAGACAATTGAACAATAATGATAATAACAGTTTTTTAAGGTCCCCTGTAAGGGGTAATGTGAACAAAGGTACTGTGGATTTTAATTTTAATGCCTGGTCTAGCAGGCGGTTTAATTTTAATGAAATGAACTTTAAGAATGGCACAGTAAATTATGATGAAGTATTTAAAAAGTTTAAAGATAAATGATATGTATTGAAAGTAAATCAACTGGAAATAGACTATCTTAATGAATGCATTTTAACAGAAAGGGTACAGAAGGGGCTTAGATTATTTAAATACCCCAACAATGTAAAATATAACTCTGTATTATATAAACAACTTACAGATTTATTTAACAATATGGGTATTGAGATGTTGAAATTCATGGTAAAAGACTATGAATTACAAAATGAAACCTTATTAATTGAAACAAATGAATTGCACAATAAAATGTTTGATTTAAATAAGGAATGCTTTGATGATAAGAAATATGATAGGTTATTTAATGAAATTGACAATTATTGTGAGAAAGTGATTTTTAGAAAAATGAAAAAGTTAGATAGGGATCTGAATGACTATCGCAATGGCAGGGCTTACCCAGTGTTTAACAATTTCAAAGAGTCTAAACAGAGGGTAGTGGATAACACCAAAGTTGTGGGTCAGACTGATAGTGTAAATGAACTAGATGAATTCCCTTTACAACAAGAAGCTCTGAGACGGAGCGAGAGAATTGCAGAGAAGCAAAGGAAACATTCATATCAGAACCCCCAATCTTACAGGGGGTGGCAGATTTCCAATGAGGGCTCAAATTTATTAAGTCCGAATGAATTCTTTACCCTTACCCTTCCTTCCTTATCTTCAGGTCATGAGGGGGACGTGGGAACAATTTTGGAAAGTGGGAACACAATTATTTGTAGAAAGGACAATTTTACGATATATAATTTCACTGAATTGATTGTGAATGATATTTATTTCAAATTATTCACAAAAGGTTTTCATTTTGTTCCTACAAAAATGGGTTCATTAGTCGATACTTTAATAGATGTCAAGTTATTTACAAGACAGTTAAATTTGCAAGTTTATTTTAAAGGTAGACATTCTCTGCATAATGATTTACAAAGGAGGAGTACCTTTAATCCACCTATTAATGCCCCTATAAAATTATTTGAAGAAATGGTGAAGAAAGAAGTGAGGCAAATTACATTTTATGAAAATCCCCAATATGGAAATTGGTCAGAGGAAGAAAAAACATTGGTAGATAAACTGGGAGAAGAAAAAATAAGGGTTATGAAACCCGATAAAGGTGGTGGGGTCATTTTGATGTACAGTGATGTATATGACATGTACCTACATAATATCCTACAAGATACTGAACAATATTCAGTGGTATCATGAAACAAAATTAATATTGCCCACTCTAAAATTAAATATTATTTGACTGACCACTTACTACAGGGTAGTATAAATGAAAAATTATTTAATTTTTTACATGTAGAGAATCCGAGACTACCTGTTATATTTGGCATCCCAAAGGTACATAAAGGTATAGAAACACTTAAATTCAGACCCATAGTAGCAGGGGCGGGTAGTATTACTGAACCCCTGGCTATATATGTTGATACTCAATTAAAACAGTTTATTACCTCTGTGCCACACATTACAAAAAACTCTTGGGATTTTTTAAGAGGAATCACCCTGGACAGATATGAGGCAGAAATATGTTTTCTTACTATGAATGTAGTGGAATTATTTCCTAGCATTCCACATTTCACTGGATTGGAATGGTTCCGAGAAATTTTGTGTTCTGAATCCGGTTTAGATGGGAACACGATTAATTTAATACTAGAGTTCACGGAAACTGTTTTGAGTAATAATTATGTACACTTTAATGGTGACTATTATCAACAAAAGAAAGGGGTAGCCATGGGGGCAGCGTGTGCCCCCATATATGCAAATTGCGTGTTATATTTTTTGGAACTCAGATATATTTTTAACACTGATTGGTTTAAGTGGATTTCTTTCTATACCCGATTTCTGGACGATATTTGTATTTTATGGAAAGGGTCCAGAGAATTATTTTTGGAATTTGTTGAATATTTAAATAATTGTACAGATTTTTTGAAATTCACTTACACCTTTAATGATTTAAGCATTAATTATTTAGATGTGACTATATACAAAGATTTATCCAATCAGTGTTTTCAGTCCAAATTATATAGAAAATCGACCTTCTCAAACATGTATTTGCATTTTGAAAGTGGTCACCCTTTTTACCAGAAAAAAGGAATTGTTAAAGGTCAGTTGATAAGAGCTTCAAGAATGACCAGTGAGGAAAGGGTATTTTTGGAGGAAATTGAATATATTTGTAAACTTTTTCTGGAAAGGGGTTACCCGAAACCCTTATTACAAAGTTTAAGGAAGGAAATAGTGGATAATAGGACTAACACGTTTTTTCCCCTTTTAGGGTAAAGGGGGGATGATAGCACTGGAATAAGGAAACAAAGGAAATTGATAATCAAACATTTATGCATACATTTTCAAATACATCTGGTAAAGTGGAAGGAATTATAAAGAAATACTAGCCTTTAATAAAAGTGAATAATGAGATAGGGAGATATATACCACCTGAACCATCCTTTATTAGGAGAAGGGGTATGAATTTAAAAGACATGTTTGAGAGGAAAGAACTGCAAAAAATAGGTAAAGCAGATTCCAAGAAGGGCACTTATAAATGTGAGATGTGCCGGCAATGTGAATATATTTTACAAAAAAAAGAGATCTGGATCCCTTCCAGAAGAATGAAATTTAGTGCACCAGGGTATTTTAATTGTGGCACAAAATGAATTATTTATATTGGTGTTTGTATAAATTGTAATAGTTTTTACATAGGGAAATCAACACGTACTTTGTGGAAAAGAATATATGAACATATCTATGAAACTGGCAAACAAAAAGAATCTAATGCTTTTTATAAACATTCCTTAATGTGTTGCAACATGAATATTAAGTTTGCAGTAATAGAACAAGTCAAGATTGACCCAAGGGGGGGTAACTGGGAATCTAGAGTGGAGTTCCGTGAGTTATTTTAGCAGCTTAGAATGGATGCCAGTAGACCCCCAGGCCTTAACGATAATATTAGTATTAATAGTGTCCTGAAATTAAGACAAGCTAAGTTGTGATACAGAAAATGGCTAGTTCATTCGATTTTATTTGGGTATATTTATATATTTGTATATGTTTTTAAACATTATTTCTTTGTACATTATACATATACATATATATTTTTATTACTGAAATATATGCATGGCAACTTACAGTTTTTTATGGTATAGGAGCATAATATTAACATTATTTATACTATTTTTTAGGCAGTGACAACATCAATTCATTCTTTTCCTTCTTTTTCTCAGAATTAATTGTGTAAAAAATGTCATTTACATACATTTAATATTAGATATGTTTAGTGTTTCTTCTCTGTACTGTAATATATTTCTTTTAACATATATATTTATTGGCAATACATTTTTAAATGCATTCATATAGATGGAAAGTTTTAAATCTGACATGTTGCATTGATGGTAACATATTTATACAGTTGTATTTGGTAAAGAACATTTTTAACTGTGTTAGGTGAATACACAAGACAATTTTTATAGTTAGATTGTAGGTACTGTGGCTTCTAATATTACTTATATTATCACAGCTGCAAACAATCATTTAATTGATCTGATAGCTTAATTGATTAGAAATGTTATATATTCAAGTGGGTCATGTGAGGGTTTTAGTTCTGATGAAGCTTTGTATTTGAACAAAGGGAAAGCGCGCCCAACTTGCATTACTTTTGTTTGGTTTTTGAGCCATACAGGCTGGTTTTAACTGTCAATAAAGTGGACATATTTCAACTTTTGGAATCATGTGGTTTGCGAGCCGAAGGGCTGTATTTCATTCAACGTGATATATATATATATATATATATTTTTTTTTTTTCCGTCTGGTTCTGACTGATTCTTCCGTGGATTTGGTGTGTTTTTGGCTACATGAAAAGAGACATGGAAGAGGCTAAGCTTCCGGTGTCATTCAAAAAGGATCCAGTATCTGCCTGTCTAGGATGACATGATCGACAAATCACAATGCTTTGCCAGAGATGGTCTGCACCTGTCACCCCTGGGATTCAGGTTACTGGCTAAAGCTCTTGCCACCCCTATAGTGCCTTTTTTCAAAGGACAAAACCATGACTGTAACAGATACAAGCATGCAAAATCTGAAGGTAATGCTACTCAATGCTAGAAGTCTAAACCTCAAAATGCACTCTCTTGAGGTACTCCTAAAAAGGCAGAACATTGATATCTGTGCAGTAACTGAGACCTGGTCCAAGGCTCCAGAGAGCACCCCTGCAATATCAGGCTACAACTCATACCACACGTTTCGGCCACCTATCCAAGACCGAAACACTAAAGGTAGAGGAGTGTCCATATTCACCAAGGATATTCACACCTCCAGGCTAGTTGCCCAATGTAATGCATCTGAAATTCTCCAGGTGCAACTAACACTAGGTAAGACTGCAATCCAAATTGTAGCTTGCTACAGATCCCCCACCATGCCCCAAGATTCTCACTACACCTTTCTAAACATACTGGAAAATATTAAGATACAACCAAACACCCTAATACTGGGTGATTTCAACTACCCTGCCATTAACTGGGAAAACTACTTGGGTACCAACACCTTTTCCCAACGGTTCTTGGACTTCATAAATTCCAACACCCTGGATTAACTAATCCATTATTCCACCATGGGCTCTAATATCCTAGACCTAGTCATTACCAACATGGGAGATAGATGCTCCACACCAGTGGTCACTTCCTCATTGGTTAGGTCTGACCATAATCAAATGACCCTTGACATCCACATCCCACCCCCACCCCCCCAGTAAAGAAACCTCTGTAAAAAAAATCTTCAAAGCCAACTTCATGCTACTCAAGTCAGAAGTGACAAACTTCATGACACCCATGCTACGGCACTGTACGAGCACATCCACTCACGCATGAATCGTGCCATCCCAAATAGAACCAAGACACTCTCCTCCAACAAAGTAAGCCAGTATGGTGGTCCCTTGCCATAAACAAACTACAACAGAAGAAAGAAACTTTTGCAGAAAAGAGGAAAATCCCAGGATGCAAAAAAACTCCCATACCAGCCTCAGTAAGAAGCTGAGATCCCTCATAAAATGCTACAAAGCTAGTTGCAAAAACAAAATTGTCAAAGATTCCAAAGACAACCACAAGGCATTCTATAGTTATGTAAAGAATCTAAATGGCAATGCTCAGATCTACTCTGAGCTACAACAAAATGGCATTAAATATACTGATCCCAAGGATATTGCTAATATCCTAGCAGATCGCCTTAGTGCCAACTTCACCCACCTCTCACCCCCTATAGGGCCCATCCCAATACCAAAAGATTACCAAATTCTGGTAATCAAGGCCAAACAGGTAGAAACTGCACTTTCCAAAGCTAAGAATACAGCATCCATGGGACCAGATGACATCCTGGGCTGTGTACTACATGAATTACAAAATGAACTGGCACCTCACCTAAGTGTCATATTTAATCATGGCCTCACCTCAGGCTTCTTGCCCACTGAGTGGTGCACAGCAACAGTTATCCGCTCCACAAGGGGGGATCCAACTTGGATCCCGGGAACTACCGTCCCATCAGTCTGATGAGCCTGATCTGCAAGGGCATGAACGCATTATCATGGAACTTATAAACAAAGACATTGGCAACCTTCAAACACTGGATCCCACCCAGTTTGGGTTCATGAAGGGTCAATCTTGTCTCCTGACCCTGATTGACTTCTTCGAATCAGTCTCCAGAGCTGTGGGCGAGGGTAAGGCGGTCCACACAGCCTATCTGGACCTTGCCAAGGCCTTCGACACCATCCTCTACTCTGGAATCATAACTAAACTTACTAAGCTGGGCATAAATCCCTACATCACTCGATGGGTTGCCAACTGGCCTACTGACAGAACCCACACTGTAAAAGTAGCTGACTGTAAATTCATCTCCAGACAAGTGACAAGTGGAGTACCTCAGGGTTCAGTCCCAGAAGCACTCTTGTTTGGCATCTACTTCTCTGAAGTACAAGCCAACACTAAAGGACTCTGGCTAACAAAGTTCACAGATGACTGCAAACTGGGAGTCATTACTGAATCCCCAAATGATGTGGATATTCTACAAAAAGGCCTTACAGAGATAGATGCTTGCTACCAGAGCCATGGGCTCAAGCCTAATGCCAAGAAATGTAAAGTTATCCCCTTTGGCAAAAACCATGTGCCCATGAATTAATACATAGATGGCAGTACACTAAACACTGAAAGTGTGATGGGAGATTTAGGGACACGTGGACGGTGGTCTCACCTTTGATAACCACGTTGCCACAACAGTCAGGAAATCCTTATATGTGGCACACCTCATCACTAAGGGCTTTTCATCCAGAAAAAGGAGATCATTGTCCCACTGTACTCATCCCTCATTAGACCCATTATAGAGTACAATGCCCCATTTGGTATGTACCTCACAAGACATCTGCAACAACTAGAAAGGCTGCAGAAATACCTCACTAAAAGAATCACATTAACAAAGCTAGAGATCTCCCTCTGCTACAAATAAAGCCAGTCCTACCACTGAAGGAGACCAAACCTGCACACCCTACTAATGCAAGCCACTATTTCATTCTAAATTCCTTTTTGAAAATATTTTAGTTATCCAACTTATAATTCATATCCCCATCCTGACACATACTATCAAATAAACTTACCATTTTTTTCTATAAGCTAAGCACTAAAGTCTGCCAAATTGGGAAAAGGGATTGGCAAATCCCCAATGAGATAGTCTTCATCTGGAGTCAAACTATGAATCCGTCATTATAGGAGCATGACCAAAATATCTGACGTACCCTACCATTCAAAACTATATACTGCTATTCCATTAACAAATCCATTCTCACTCTCCCAGAATATATTTTATGAGCCTTAGAATGGTATGTGTAATTCATGGTTCCTTCACCCACCGCTACATCAACCTAACCCACTCAATCCATTGATCTCTCAAAATATTTCCTCCTCTTTGGAGTTTCTTGAACATCATATCTTGAGTTTGCTGAATTCAGGCCCCCAGCTAATAAAGTAATACCATTGGCCCTCCAGTCTACTAGCATCAACAGAGTACAATATTTTGCACTCCCATACAAATTAGTCAGTAATTCTGAGAGATTCTGTTAAACAAACCAGCACATCTAAACCATTTATATTTTTGTTTCAAGTGATAAGGTGAAAGAAAAATCACTTGTGTCACAGTGTCATAGTTAAGACATTACCGGACTACATTACCTAAAAGGCAATGTATTTCATATCAGTTTCTGGCTGTTGCAGGATGCAATTTGGCAGTTTGCCAGATTTAAAGCAAACTGTTTTGTAAAGCAGACCATTTTATAAAATACATTAATTTAAATGGAAACTTGGTACAGCACAATTATTACCAGTACCTGATCACTAATGCTGAGAATATTTTCTGAAATTCTCTTCTTAGTGGTAATATCACTTGATTCTTTAGAAGGATGACAAGATGATTCAAGAGTTTCATTGTCAATGTTATGTTTTGGAATACTCTTCATGCTGATAGTATTACTTTGTTCTTTAGAAGGAAAATGAGAATGCTTTATGATTTCATTACTAAGATGATGTTCTGAAGTTTTCTTCATCTTGGTTGTATTACATGGTTCTTTAATATGAAGTTGAGATGATTTAAAAGCTTTAGCTCTAAAAGTGGATTTTGAAGTTTTGTTCATTCTAGGTGTAGTCCTTGATTCTTCAAAAGGAAAAGGAAAAAAAATTAAGTGAAATATTTATCTGTCTATCTATCTATCTATCTATCTATCTATCTATCTATCTATCTATCTATCTATCTATCTATCTATCTATCTTTCTTTCTATCTATTTATCTGTCTATCTATCTATCTATCTATCTATCTATCTATCTATCTATCTGTCTGTCTGTCTATCTATCTATATATCTTTGCCCATAGACAGAGCTTATTTACAGTGGTCAGCCTGGGAGAAAAACACCATAGATCCAGGTGAATTTACAAAAATTAGAATAAGTTAGTCAAAATTGTAAAAGAAAAAATCAATAAAATCATATGAATAGTGATATTGCATGTATTCTCAGAAATATAGAACTACATATTATAGTCATGAATAATGTAATACAAGAAAACAAACATATGTATAGACATTATTAACTGTAAATACACTGATGATTCAAGCACTGAGCTAAGACCATTTGGCACCTATTATGATCCTTACAACAGAATAATCAGGTAAACAATATATTAATCCAAAGATGTAGGAAGAAAGATAGAGAAAGGATGAGAATAGTTGGGAGGGAGGAGAGTAGAGGAAGATAAGCAGGGAGGCAGAACAATAAGGGGAGTGAAGGAGAGACAATGGGGGAATGGGTGAGAGAAAAGGGGAAGGGGTACAGTGATATAAAAGATGAAAAGAGCTTGATGTGGAGCATTGCTGGAAGGCTGGTAAAGAAAAGAACATCCAGAGACAGAACAGGTAAGGTCATAAGCACAAAGAGAAAACCAATGCCATCATGTAAATCATCTGATACCAAAATTACAGGGTCATTCATAAAAAGATGTAATTTAATGGACTACTTGAAGAATAGTTTGGAAGAACTTTGCCTGACGTGTCTGTTATTTTATGTATACAGGAAGACATTCGCTGAACTGAGACTGTGAGATGAACTGAATCATTTCAAAAATGTAGTAAATGTCACGTACTTAGGAAATATAGTGGATTATGTCCTAGTCTGAAATGAATATGAGCCTGTAATTGGCCACTGTTTGATCAGTACTCTCCCTCAATAAGCAATAAACAAATGTATGTAAATTTGTAAAGAAATAAATTGCGTTAAAGTTCAAGCCAGTGGACTGCATACAAAGCTTTACAACAAAGAGAACATGATGAAATTCAAGATGAAAATGATACAATTTTGTTCTAATTTATTTCTAGTTTACTCATAGTGATGACATGGATATTTGTAAAAAGTTAGGAAACACAGATGATGCATAGCTGTAAGAATAGTCTTCCATTTGGTATACAAGCACAGCTACTAAGTAATGCTTTTGTTCTATATAATATGACTGCTTTCTGGATAATTAAGGACAGCTTTAATTTCTCAAGTATAACGTTTTCTCAATCATAAACCTAGTATTTTAGCTGATTTGAAGATTGTGATGAGTTGGTGAAGAGTGTAATGTAAAAGATGGGAATAGTATCATGTAATGCCAGGATGACTCACTATTCTTTGATCAGCATGTCTCCAGTATAACTAGAAAATCCTTCTGTACTGACTACCTGTTGACTACCTAAAAATCAAGAACATCTTATTCAAAACCAAAGAAGCCTTACTTCTACTGTATTAATCTCTTATCTCACTCATTACTGAACATAATATCCACTTTGGTGATTGCCTATCAAAACATATCACCCAAGTGGACAAATCGGAGAGGGTCCTAACCAAAAAAAACATAACCCTCAATCTCTTAGTTATTGGCCACCCTTTCTCTCTCTCTCTCTCTCTCTCTCTCTCTCTCTCTCTCAATCTCTCTCTTTCTCTCTCTGTCTCTCTGTATTTTTCCTATGTACTGTTATAAGGTTATGTTTGGCCTTTTGGATCATGAAAGACCCCGCCCTCTTAAAGTGTTATGTCTTTGTAGAATTAATGGTTCCTCAAACATACATACAAAGGACCTTAAACTCTATCAGACACATTATAGAGACATGTTCTTATTCCAATATATTCCCTATCTATGTAATAAACTATTTCTACGTGAAAAATAGTACTCTAGCTTTATTTAATACTAACCTAGACAATTGGATGAACATTAACAAATTCTCTCCAGATCTGTCTTATGTGTACCTCCTTGAGGCTGGATTTAACTTCTGATGTTGAGTGTTTTGGACTAAACTGAATATGGTCTGACAACTGATTGCTTAGTATCAACCTACAAGTCCCCAAGTGAACTATAATTATGCAGAATTTTACCACTGTTATGAAGATATCTGGCCTAATTCGACTGAAAATAGGCCTTAAGTCCAAATTCTTCTTTGGTATCATGAAGAAACAAGACTACCAAACACTTCCACTGGTGCTTGGAGTGAGATTAGGAGCTCTTCTTTTCTGTGAGGGTAGCAACCTCCTATGGGTGGTCACCTTCTGGAGCTAGTGGTTTTCTGGGAGATTAGTGGAAACTTTGGTTCCTACATCCTTTAGCCATCAGTCTTGTGCGATGGACTGTCATGTCAACAGGTGAAGAAATGTTCTTCCTCACAAAATTACCTAAAAGATCAACAGCCACTCAGAAATAAGTACTTCCAAGGAAATCCTTCAGAATATTTCTCTGTCTTCCTGCTGCCACAGAGAACTTCAAAAATCATTCCAGTACTTTGACTCCTCCACTGACCTCCTGTCGTTTAATTGCTCCTACTGCTGTTGAACCTACTGCTATGTTTTCCAGGGGGACAAAGACCTCCTGTTACTGTGCTATGATCAAGAAAGTGCTTTGAGAAAGTGAAAAGAAACCTCTTAAGTAGAAAGGTTCAGTCACTTCTCTTCATTCTTCTATTTTGAGCTCAAATTCACCCTGCAAAAGATGAATTCAAGATAACAGCCTTGATTTCTCTGGCAAAAAATAAAAATCACCTTTTATTCAGGATAGATGAAGAAAGGATATATAAGATCCTGATGACCTGCTTGCTTCATCCACACTCTTACATGCAACCTGCATCTTGGGCAAACTGATAGAGGAGGTCATAAGTACCTGAGATTTATAGCATTATTTCACTTTCGAGTCAGAAGAACACTGTGTGCCTTTAGGTGCTTCATCTATAAGGTTGCACTGGAAATACAGAATGTGCATCTGCTGGTTTAATTCCTTCATTGTCAGTACAGAGAATGTGAGTATTTGCTTCCTTAAGTGATCCTCTGCCTTGGACTTTCTTAGAAGGCTGCACCTCTTGGGTATGTATCATAGGATTATGTTAAGTACAACAGCGAACACTGCTAGCCCAGGGTCAGGATATTCTGCCAATATGCAGTAGTTCTTTGTTGTGGAAAATCTTAACAGATCTCTTTAACTTGGTAGATACCATACCGGGGTGGATCTAGTTGTGCCAAATGGAAAATCTGACTAGGGCTCAACAATCTTGCTGTAAATGCCACTGTGGGACCTCTCTTTCATTTTAATTTACCTCATCTTAAATGTTCCCCAAGCCTCAGGTTCTGCCTGAACAAAGAGGGAGAATAATTCCATTCTTCTTCATCCACACCCATAAACACAGAGTCATAATATGCTCCCAATGTCCTGGTAGAAAGGACTCCTGATAAGCTTTTCCTATCATTTACCTGTTGAGTCTAATAAGGAAAAATGTCTTGGTCTTTGGGTGTCCCAAAAACTGGGTGATCACTTTGGGGATGTGTAGTGTAGAAGGCAGGTACTACAGACTGTGTTGCTGACTAATCTGTGCCTGATTAGCAAGAGCCAGTGTGGCCTACAAAGCCTGGAGACTCCTGGCTGATAGGAGAAGTAGGTCACAGGTTCCCCTAATGGGGCAACCTTGTACACCAGCTGACAAGACTGGCATGAAAGATCAAATGACAAACACTAGGTAGCCAATGTGAGTAGCCCATACCATGCATCTCTCTCTCTGGAATAATGCATAACATGGCCCAATGTTTACTCCTTGAATGTAAAGGATTTAAGTAGTGAGAAATGCTGTTATCTGCTTTTGTATCAGGACCCTCAAGTAAATCCACTGAAGAAGAGAGACTATTACAAAGATCTAGCCAGGGTGGCAAACTAAAGTTTCACCATGGTTGCCTCCAGCTAGTTACAACTGATACAATACTGCACAGAAGCTAAAGACCCAAAAAAGGGAAGTGGTGAGTAGAAACAAACAAGTGTATCTGGAGAAGCCAGCTTCTGCTCAGATGAATTAACTGAATGTTGCATCAGACAGACAATAGTAAAAGAAACGACAAGTCCGCCCACTCACACGGATGCAAGGGATGCCTAAGAATGTGAAGTAGCACTTTACAGGAAACAATAGAAATGCTAAAGAGGGGCAGACACCAAGGGTATCTGGATTGTCTCTGAAATCTTGGTCCGGTATGTGTGCCTCTTGTGCTCCCATATATGATATTCTTTTTTTCATGCTTGAATGATCAGGAGCTTTTATGTCAACAGAAGGGCCCCACAGAGTCTCCTTCCTCCTCTGATGATAGTTATCTGATAACAAATAATGGCAGGCACACGCACACATGCACACACACGCACACACGCACACACGCACACACACACACACACACACACACACACACACACACACACACACACACACTAGCGCTCTTTCTAAATATGTGTTAAATTTTGATGTAAACCATAAATTTATGGTAATAGATAAGAGTATTTCCCAGTGTACAACATGGTGATATATGTAGCACCATGGAAAACAGAGAAGTTATATGGATAGTTAAAGTACAAGCTGATCAGGATAGAGGCCTAAATGAGAAAGCTTCCTTAAAGCCTGTTTTAAAGAGAAGTAGCATTAGTGAATAGTTATACAGTTGTATATATTTTTTTTAAATGTATCTGTAAATGTTTGCTTTAAGCATGGTATTAGTCTGTATTAGATGTTCATTTCAACAGGATATGATGTTCATCTACATCATTAATTGATGTTGTTACGACTGGACTGAAATTATTTAAATAGTTTGTCTTAATCACACTTTGTTTATGGTTTGACAAAGCTGAATGTGAAACTACTCACCTCATACCTCTCAGACATACAGAGAATCTTGTTTTTTACCAGTTTTGAGGTTCAAAAAATGGGGTGCCACGATTCTTGAGTGGCACTCCTTAATTTCTGAATTTCTCGGCTTGTTTTTTTTTTTCTACCGTCGGATGTCATCACATGCAGAGACGTGCATGATGACATCAGCTCTGTGAATAGCCTATCAGAATTGACTGAGGGCTCCACAGTACATAGGGTGAGTGCAATTTCAAATACAAGAACTAGCGGTTCTTTCATGACCATAATGGATGCACTGCACTCAAGCTGGGATTTATTTTCAAGCAAGCAGTTCTGTATTTGGCTTTTCCTCCTCAGCCGTAACATGCACTGTACTTGATTCGAACCAGGACTCTGTATTGTCAAGTAGGCTTTTCCTCTGCGGCCATTTCAGCTGCAAGCCAGGTAAGGTGTGTGAAAACTGTTTTCTTGTATTCCTCCTCTGCGACATTACACTATGAAAGTGCATGATACCAGTTAACCTGAAATGATTAGCTTACATTGGAGAAAAGGAGAATTGCATATGTATAGAGAAGCATTACATTCTGTGATCACTGCAATTGAGGAAATGTCACTTCTCTGAAGATACATCAACCTTGCCAAGCTTCTGCATGGAGGGAGTGATGATATTTAGTTATTGTGTTCACAGTTAAGGGACTTTCATTAATCAGAATGTTTCCATTGATCTGTTTGTTCATGTGCAACCACACCTACTTTTTTGATCAACAGAAGCAAGTATCTTTAACTGGTGAACCCGCAGGCATTGTAAACAGTTCTAGGCATACATGCCTTTGTTTCCAGTGATGTTGCATCAGACAAAACAATACATTAGATAATTAGGCAGAAATTTCACATGGAATATGTCATACAAAATTATTTTCTTTTCTTGCCACTTAAGGTATTTGTTTTGAAAAAGATGTATGAGAAAACTGAAGTTAAAGGAGCAGGTGACATCATCATAACATAAGGCGACAAAGACTCTAAAGAAAGACTTTTAGTTACTCCTTCTTTTTAAGTGAAAATTAGAATAAGATTCCTAGTTCACATTTAGAAAGATCAAACTGAAACTGGAGTAATGGGCCATAATTTGCTATAGCTAAGGAGAATTAATCTAGTTTTGGTATCTGTTAGACCACTGAAGAGCAATAGATCCACCCCCCCAAAATTAAATGCACCATCTGTTCAGCTTTCTGTAACAATTTTTCAAGATATAACTTTCTTTTGTCTTATCTAGTCCCTTTGAATGATTTTTTGTCAGGTTGCAGTTGATCAGAAAATATGCTTATTGATACTGGATATCATTATTTCAGTATCCCTGTGAAGGTGCTTGGACAATCACAAACTAGTCTTACTCTATTTTCTCAGTCTGTTCATGCTATTAGCCTACTTAAAGAAAAACAGAAAGCTGATAAAAGAGCTTGTATATGTGCCTAGCAGTTTGCCTCCATATAAAAACTGGTTTACACTATTAGTCACAGTTTATGATTAGCTTACTCTGGAGAATCACTTATGTATAGAGAAGCTTTGTCACAGTTTATGATTAGCTTACACTGGAGAATCGCTTAAGTACAGAGCTTTATCACAGTTTTAAGCAAAAGCACTTTAATTTGATGCCTTCTAGGTGTAATTTGAGTGTACAGATGCTGGTTTGAAGTGTGAGTGGTATTTTTGGCTGACAGTTTTTGTGGATGTGAGGTCAGTGGATCTTTAATGTAAACTGAAGTAGTACCCATTTTTTAAGACCAGTAGCAGTGTTGCTTAAAATCAGTGGAGGTTGGTAATACTGCCCGCTTTGCTAATTGAAATCTTCAGCTCTTATAGCAGTGTTTGTTGGGTAATAAGATTTTTGTTGTGCAGGCAGTTTAACTATTTGACAGTAGGTGCATTTTGTTTTCACAGTTGTTCTACAGTGTTACATGATAAGTCATTCATTAGTTTATAGTGCTCCTTTCTTCTTAGGAAGACAGTATGGTGACATCATTCACAGATGCATTTTGCATGTTTATTTTTATACACTACCTCTTTGTAAGAGTGTAGTGCTGGGTAATAATTTGACTACAAAGTATTTTCTTGTGTTTTATTTTGGATTTTTTCCTCCATGCACCTCTCCTGTAAATGGGCCATTGCAGTGTGAATATCTGTTAACAAAAGTAAAGTACTTTTTGTGTATCTAAATTACTATTCCTATAAATTATCTGCGTTCTCTTAGAGGTTGTGTGTGTCCTGTGATGAGTTGGCAGTTGGGACCCTGTTCAGGATAGGTTCTTCTGCTTGGAACTTGTTGAGTATAAGTAGGCTCCATCCTCCACCCCGTAAACCTTAAGTGGATTATGTGGCTGAATGCATGTAGCCTGTTTGAGTAGGATAGTTTTAGTGCCATTCTGGGTTTCCCACTGTAATTTTATAATACCTATCAACATAGAAATTCTTCCATGAACTAGATCAGAATGCCATTTGCATGAGTGTAAATTTACCTGTGCTATCAATGTAGTTTAAAAAAATTAAGAGGAGAAAGATGATAAAAATATAAGTAGCCAATGCACATGTATCCTCACAGTGCAATTATTTACTACGGGGTCTCTGGGAGGGGCATATTTTGGTTGTCTGTTCTTCAGCTTGCATTTGAAAGTTGGTATCCCACAATTCCACTGGAGTGGGTGGGGTTACATAATTATGTAGGTACATTTTATGTTAATTAGCACACAGATTTGTACATATTTTTCATGGGCCTTTGTCCAGATTTTTGATGTTTCCAGGTTGAGAGGTATGGCTCACCTACTTTATCGTGCTACTATTAAATGATTTTAATTGAACATTCTTTATGGTGGATACAACCCTGCATTACTCAGTGGCATTTTTTTTCATGGACAGCATAGTGGTGAAGCGGTAGCATTGTCATCTCACAGCAAGAAGTGCTCAGGTTTCATTCTCAGCTGGAGTGCCTTCTGTTCAGAGTCTGCATGTCCTGTCTGCATTTGTGTGGGTTTCCTCAAGGTGGTATTGCTTCCTCCCACGTTTCAAAAACATGCATTTGGAGTGTTTCTCCCTGGCCTCCACAGAAAATTGGCTTTGTTCCTAGCTGGACTTTCCCAGTAAACAAAGGTTAAATAAATAAACACATTTTTGTTTTGCATTATCTTGATATACTTATTTCACCATTGAATTTTATTTGCATCATGTTTTTTGCTATTTATTTACTTTGTGGTCCCACTATAATGGAAATCATGGCTGAGGGGCACCACAGAGATCTGCAGTTGGACCATAATCCTTTAGCACCTGTGGCTATATCTTCTACCTGTGTTGAGAGGCTGTTACATTGTTTAATTAGGGAGAAGAATCCTCTGTTAACCAATGAAGCTACCAGAGGAAAAGGTGATGTTTCCGAAGTAGACCTAGATGCCCTAACTGCTGCCATTGTTGATTTGGAATATAATTTACTTAAAGTGAAAAGGCTCCAAATGCAAAGGCAGCATTTTGAAGTCTGCCACCAAAGAAAAATTCTTTCTAGGGGTTTACGTGTACTTAAGATGCCCACGTATGGAGACCAATAACCTCAATTACTTTCAAGGTGGCAGAAATTGAATCTCGAGGTACGCTTGAGCTACATTACACTTTTGGTTGATTTTTTTTTTTTTTTTGCTCCAGAGGAGGAGATTCTAAGAAACAATATTAAGAAACAACAGATTGAGTTAATGGAGCATTTTCTGGCAGTGCTCGTTAGTAGGAGAGTAGATGCTGTGGTAGACATAGCTATGATCTATTGACAGAAAGCTGCTGCTACAGAAGCACTCTGAATTAGAAAGAGACCGAGCTGATTTTAAGAATGGCCATGTATTTACATGGCCGAAGCAACACTCTACACCTAATAATAAGAAAATTAACAGTGAGAACAATGATTCTAATGAATCTCTACATAATGTTGATTCTTTTAAATTGAAATCTAAGTTGCCTGTTAACACTAATGATACTGAACAGAATAGAACTGGAACATTAGAATTAGATAACAAAGGTGATATTAACTCTGCTATATTACTGTTGTACCACAAATGCTTGATTTGGGAAGAGATGTAAGAAGGAAGGTAACTCCTACCAATCAGACACTTTCAGTTGATAATACCATCTCTAATTTTCCATTACCTATTGAACAGGGTTTTCATTTGGTGAGCAACAGATCAAAGAGCAGAGAATGGTCCAAAAGGAAAATGCCTCTGGACCAGAACTCTACTCAATCACTGAAGAAGGTTTGGAAAGAAACCTTAATTCAATAGTTTGGAATATATCTATAAGAATATTAACATTTGAAAATATATAATTATTGGAAAAAGGACTAACATTCATTCCTGCTCAAAGATCTGATTTAATGGGCATTATTTTGGACATTAGAATATTTGTTAGGAGTGTACTACTGAAAATGGAATTTTCTAACACTTCTGAACCTCACTTTGATACCTTTAAATGACCAAGTACATATATACCTAACTTGTATCCATTACTTGACACCTTTACCAAGTTAGTTGAGAATGATATACACCTTAATAACATGCAACATGATAATGTGAATAGAAAGAGATATTACAACTTGACTTTTAAAAAAACAAAGGCTTTGAAAACACTACAGGATGATGATATGGTAGTAATCAGACTTGCTGACAAGGATGGTCTGATGGTGGTCATGGATAGAGCATATTATTATTATGACCAGGTTTACCATATGTTAAGTGATACCTCTGTTTATAAATTGATAGATATGGAAATAATAGATAAGATGATTAATAGGATTTCCTCCACCCTATATGATTGTTTATTAAGGAGATTGATATCATTGGATTTGTATAAATATTTGTTAACTGTTGAAACTACAATACCCATGATACAACGGTTGCTGAAAATACATAAAAATTCAAGATATCCACCACTGAGACTGATATAACTGTACATAATTGGTCCACAGAATCTATTTCATCTATATATATATATATATATATATATATATATATATATATATATATATATAGACATCTGAGACCTATTTTGATTAAAATATCACTGTGCTGAATGATACTAAACAGTTTCTTATTGATCTATACTATTTTGTCAGGAATTAACTGACAACCTCACATTACTGCTTTGTAACTTTGGACGTACAGTGCTTATTTACAATGATTCCTAAAGTCAGATTAGACTATGTGAGACAATACTTATTTGGGCACAGTGGTTATAGTACAAGGTTTATTGATTTGATTTCCATGTTTATGGAAATGATACTGCAGAATAATATTTTTACTTTCAAAGACAAATTCTGTTTACAAAATGATGGTGTAGCTATGGGCACATCTAGGGCAATATGGTGCTGGCCCATTGGAGAGAGATGTTTATGTATGGAACTGATTGGTATGTAAGATACACCCCTTTTTATCTTTGTTTTGTATACAATTTATCATTCATCTGGACAGGACAGGAAGATGAACTGCATAAGTTCTTGAATTATTTAAATAGAATAAGTACATTTCTTAAATTCACCATGCTTTTTTCACACTCTAATATTAGCTACTTGAATGTCTGTATTAAACAGACAATGGATGGTGATATATCTACCTCAGTTTTCAGGAAACCATATAATAGAAATAGTCTGTTACACATGAGGAGTATGCACTCCTCCCATGTATGCAGGAATGGTATTTATGGACAAGGTTTACGTGCATCTAGATTGAATGCCTCCATGGAAGGATTTTTGAAGGAGTTAGATGAACTCAGTGGCAGGTTTCTTATGAGACATTATAAAGATGATGAAGTTAAAAGTATATTAATATTATCACAAATCCCAGTAATGAGGCAGGACAGAGGGGCACCTTATTTCTCTGAATATCTTCTTAATATATCAGATTATAATGTTTTTACTATGAACATTAGGAAATTAAGTGTCCCCTTTTTCCTACACCAATGATGTGAAGGATATCACCCAGATCATTAGGAAACACTGGAAGATTCTGATGATAGATCCTGAAATAAAGAAAATAGAAGACCATCCATCTTTCAGTTTTAAGAATAAGAAATCTTTAAAGAGGTCCCTTTGCTATCCAAGACAGACAATTTATATGAAGGAAATCTGCAACAAATGTAATTATTGTACATATATAGGTGCTATAGGATTTTTTATGCATCTAGACACTGGCTGTAAACATATTTTCACTGTTGCAGCTAACTGTGATTCTCAACATGTGGTTTATTTAGCAGTGTGCCAACTATGTTTTTCATTTTATGTATGGAAAACCTACCGTATATTAAATTATCGTATAAGGAGACACCTTTATCACACACTTATCAGTTCTGAAAATAGGGCTCTTTCTAAACGTGTTAAATTTTGATGCAAACCATACATTTAAATTTATGGTAATAGGGTATTTCCCACTGTATGATGTGGTGATTTATGTAACACCACTGAAAACAGAGAAGTTAGATGGATAGTTAGATTATGAGCTGTTCAGGGTAGAGGCTTAAATGAGAAAGCTTCCTTAAACCCTGTTTTAAAGAGATGCAGAATTAGGAAATTGTTATACATTTCTATATATTTTTATTTTAAATGCATCTACAAATGTTTTTAAACATAGTATGATTCTGTATTAGATATTCTTTTTAACAGGATGTGATTTTTGCATACGTCATTAACTGATGCCATTATGATTGAACTGAATTGATTTAAATAGTTTGTCTAAAACATTTTATGGTTTGACAAAGCTGATTGCAAAAGCGCTCACCCACTTTATTGTGCTGCAATTAAACAATTTCAATTAAACGTTGTTTATGGTACCTATGACTGTGCATTACTCAGCAGTGGTTTTATTTTGGTTTTGCTTTATTTTGATATATTTATGCTATGTTATTTCACTATACTGCATAATTTAGTTATACCTTTAATGTTACTTTACTGTTATTACAGTAACCTGGGCTGAGGCTGGAAATGGTCAAACTTCATCAGAGCTTTACCCTGGTAAACAAAATAAAATAAAATAAATAATAAGGATCACATAGAAAGACGTATACCCAGCAATAAAGTTCTTATAAATGCATAATATGACAGAATTTTTCAGAAAGCCATTAATCAGTTTTGTACCATTAAAATTGTGTCTTACATGATCCACAAACATATGATCACACACGCATATGTGAACAAGTATAATCACCTCTAACCGTCAACTGTGGGTGGTATCAACAGAATTTTTTAAAGAAGTATAATCCTTTCTTACCTTCTGCTGTGGATGACTTTACTTCAGAGTTGATCTGTCTTTTAATTAATATAGGAATCTTACTTCTTTGCTCCTTTGGTTTACATTCCATTGGAGAAGCCTTGGGTGAAGAACTTCTTTTCAGGTCAACTATGTAGGAGAAATCAAAGTCAGATATAAGAGTGAGTAAGAGAAATCCACTGCTTGTTGGAAGCCAGTTGTTTGACATTCAGAACATCTCACTAGCTCACCAGCATCCTGTAAGTCTGCCATCTGTTGCCAGCCTCAATACTCAGGCAATGTGAGGATTGCCTGATGCTCACAGACAAAGATCTTTTACTTAATTCATCACTGTCTGTTTGTGAGAAATGTAATTACCTCGTCACATTTGAGGCCACACTCCCACAGTCAGTCATATCCATCCTATGTACATCATCACCTAAACTACAATCCATATTGACTAAACTACTATATGTTGAGCCACAAAAAAAATCCTTACCCAACCCACAACAGACTGGTAGGTACAGACACCAGTGTAAACTAAGCCTTGCCACACTAGATGGAGATAACATAGATGAGAGTCACCGTGAAGCAGCAATAACTACATTTAAGCACTCTTCAGAGAAAAATGGAAAGTTAATAATGATTGATGGCTACATAGTTAGCTACACAAATTCAGCACTCACAAGGATGGATAAAAAACAGGGCAACAGTGAACTGTATTTTAGGAAAGATGATTGCCAGCACTACAGGGACCCCCATGAACTTTAAAATGGAAAATATGGGTTCAGCATGATGGTGACCCATGATGGGTAAACAACCTGCCATACAGTTCTCTGAGGGATGTGAAGAAAGAGAGATATGACAGAGCTCTCCATGCATGTCAGAAATGCAGGAAAGACCATAGTATTCAGTGGAATATTTCCATCAACCCAAATTATGCCAAAGTACAAGGAAAAATGATCAGCTTTAACAAGTGACTAAACACTTGGACTTGGTATCATTCTAAATGGCTCCAGTATGTGTCAGCATGGGATGAGATGTTGGTAACATTATAACCCTTTGAGCATACTGGTAAAAGTGTTTGCATCTCTGACTATGTCTTTTTAATCAGGTCCAGCTGATGAACCTCCCAACCTACCTTACAAAACCAGTCAACCATTTTACCAGAGAAAGATGATTTGCCTTAATGCAGTGTCAGTGGCACAATAGGTAGCACACTCACTTTAGGTGCTGAAGGCTGTTTTCTTTTCCCACACTGGGTAAATGGATTGCAGGCAATGCAGAGCAGCATAAGGGGGATGCTGCACTTCTGAGTGGATCATCCCTCAGATGACATGTTAAACCAACGTCCCACCTGCCCCAGCTGGTGATAGCTCAATTCGATGTGAAAGATCTCATGGCATCCATCGAAAAGAGAAAGGAAAGTACTTTGATGCCCTGGCAAACTTTTCCCTTGTAGCATAAATACCACCTTGGGTTTGTCAGGAAAGAGACCACTAGGCAAGGGCGACAAACCTGGTCAATAAAGGATAAATGAATAAGAAATTGAAATAGCAAACTGACAGACCTTCAGGCCACCCTGCATTTGGAGCACATTGTTATAAATGTTGTTACAGAAACCTGGTTTAAGTACCCAGAGAGCACTCCCTCAATACATGGATTTTGTGTTTATCACTCATTTAAACCTGATGGAGATTGGGCCTAAGGTTGGTTACTGCCAAGGGAGAATGACCTTGAGGCCTATTTACATTGTAACTCCTATGATCTTATGTCTATTATATGAGACATAATTATTTATAGTAAAACCAGTGAATACTTTTTTACATCTAACTGAACAGTGAAGTGCAGGAACAAAAACACACGCAGACTTTGTCTAGGCCCTGCAGTTTCTCCTAATGTTTCACCAAATTTAATTGGTTTAATGAAGCTCAGCCTGAATGAAGGAATATGCCATTATTCATTCATGCACCTTTAAAATTTCCTTGGAATTTTCAAACAGATCTTCTTGCTTCAGAAACACACACTAGCGTTCTTTCTAAATGTGTTAAATTTTGATGTAACAATAGATAGGGTATTTCCCAATGTACAACCTGGTGATACAGTATACTTAACTCCACAGAAAACAGAAGAATTAGATGGATACTTAGATTAAGAGCTAACCAGGGTAGAAGCTTAAATGAGGATGCTTCCTTAAAGCTTGTTTTAAAGAGATGTAGCCTTAGGAAATAGTTATACATTTGTATATATTTTATTTGAAATGAATCTGTGAATGTTTTTAAACATAGTGTGATTCTGCATTCGATATTCATTTTAACAGGTTGTGATGTTCGTATACATCATTGACTGATGCTGTTATGATTGGACTGAATTGATTTAAACAGTTTGTCTTAATCACTTTGTTTATGGTTTGACAAAGCTGAATGCGAAAGAGCTCACCTACTTTGTTGTGGTACTATTAAACAATTTTAGCTGAACTTTGTTTATGGTGTCTAGGACCATGCATTACTCAGTGTTGATTTTATTTTTTTTTTTATTTTGCTTTTTCTTGATATACTCATTTAGTCACTGAATTTTTATTTCCATTACATTTTTTGCTATTTACTTACTTTGTGGTCTCACTGTAATGGAAACTATGGCCGATGGGGACCACAAAGATCTGGAGTTTGACTATAATCCTCTACCACCTGAGGATATATCTTCTACCTGTGCTGAGAAGCTGTTACATTGTTTAATTAGGGAGGAGAATCCTCTGTTATCCAATGAACCTACCAGAGGTGATGTTTCCAGAGTGGACTTAGATACCCTGACTGCTGTATTGATGATGTGGAATATAATTTACTTTAAAAAAGGCTCTAAACACAGAGGCAGCATTTTGAAGTCTGCTGCAAAGAAAAAATATTCCTAGGGGTTTATGTGCTCTTAAGATGCCCATGTATGGAGATCAATACCTTGAATTACTCCCGAGGTGGCAGAAGTTGAATCTCGAGATAAGCTTGAGCTACATTAAACTTTTGGTTGATTTTTTTTTTTGTTCCAGAGGAGGAGATTCTAAGAAACAATATTAAGAAGCAACAGATTGAGCTAATTTTCTGCCAGTACTCATTAGTAGTAGAATAGATGCTGTGGTAGACACAGCTATGATCTAAGAAAGAGAACTGCTGCTACAGAAGTGCTCTAATTTAGAAAGAGACACAGCTGATTTTAAGAATGGCCATGTATTTGCATGGCCAAAGCAACACTCTACATCTAATAATAGGAAAACTAATAGTGTGAATAATATTGCTAATGAATTACCACATAATGTTCATTCTTTTAAACTGATGTCTAAGTTACCCGTTAACAGTAATGATATTGAACAGTACAGATTTGGAACATTAGAATTAGATAACCAAGTTGATATTAACTCTTCTGTATTACTGTTGCACCACAAATTATTGATTTGGGGAGCAATGTAAGGAGGAAGGTAGCTCCTACCAATCAGACACCTTTAGTTGATAATACCATCTCTAATATTCCATTACCTATTAAACAGAGTTTTCATTTGGAAAGAGGCCGATCGAGGAACAGAGAGCACACCAAAAGGAAACTGCCTATGGACCAGAGCTTTACTCAATCACTGAAGAAGTTTTGGAAACTAACCTTAATTCAATAATTTTTATATATCTAAAAGAATATTAACATTATGGTGCCTATGGCCATGTATTACTCAGTGGCAGTTTTATTTTTGTTTTGCTTTATCTTGAAATATTTATGTTATGTTATTGCACTATACTGTATAATTTAGTTATATCTTTAATGTGACTTTACTGTTATTACCATAACCTGGGCTGAGGCTGGAAGTGGTCAAATGTCATCAGAGCACTGCCCTGGTAAAAAAATAAATAAATAAATAAAATAAATAATAAGGATCACACAGAAAGACTTCGACCGAGCAGTAATGTTCTTATAAATGAATAACTGGACTGAATTTTTCAGAAAGCCATTAATCAGTTTTGTACCACTAAAACTTTCCTGGTTTGAAAACCAGTCCTCTTGTCTTACATGATCCACAAATGTATGAGCATGCACGCATGCACACGCACAAGTATAATCACCTCTTAACTTTAACTGTGGCTGGCATCACCAGAATTTTTTAAAAACATATAATCCTCACTTACCTTCTGCTATGGTTGACTTTACTTCAGGGTTGATCTGTCTTTTAATTAATATAGGAATCTTACTTCTTTGCTCCTTTGGTTTACATTCCATTGGAGAAGCCTTGGGTGAAGAACTTCTTTTCAGGTCAACTATGTAGGAGAAAACAAAGTCAGTTATAAGAGTAAGAGAAATCCACTGCTTGTTGGAGGCCAGTTGTTTGACAGTCATAACATCTCCCTAGTTCACCAGCATCCTGTAAGTCTGCCGTCTGTTGCCAGCCTCAATACTCAGGCAATGTGAGGATTGCCTGATGGTCACAGACAATCTTTTACTTAACTCATCAATGTCTATTTGTGAGAGATGTAATTACATAGTCAAATTTGAAGTCACACTCCCACAGTCAATCAAATCCATCCTTTGAGCATCATCACCTACACTACAATCCATGTTTACTAAACCAGCATATGGTGAGCTAAAAAAAAAAAACATTACCCAACCCACAACAGACTGGTAGGAGTCGACACCAGTGTAAACTAAGCCTTGAAACACCAGTTGGAGATAACACAGCTGAGAGTCACCATGAAACAGAAAGAACTGCATCTAAGCACTCTTCAGAGAAAAACAGAAATGTAATAATGATTGGTGAATCCATCGTTAGGTACACAAATTCAGCACTCACATGGGTGGACAAAAACAGGGCAAGAGAACTGCCTTTTAGGAACCATGATTGCCTGCTTTATAGTGACCCCAGGAACCTTAAAATGAAAAATATGAGTGCAGCATGATGGTGGCTCTTGATAGATAAATAACATGGCATGCAGATCTCTGAGGGATGTGGAGAGAGAGTGATATGACAGAGCTCTCCAAGCATGTCAGAAATGCAGGAAAGACCATAATATTCAGCAGAATATTTCTGTTATCCCAAATTATGCCAAGGTACAAGCAAAAAGGGTTTGCTTTATCAATGGAATAAACACTTAGACTTGGCATCATTCTAAGGGACTCCAGTATGTGTCAGCATGGGATGAGATGTTGGTAACATTATAACACTTTGAGCATACTGGTGAAACGTTTGCATCTCTGACTGTGTCTTTTTAATTAGGTCCAACTGATGAACCTCCCATCCTCCGTTACAAAACAATTGACCATTTTACCAAAGAGGATTCTCCTTAATGCAGTGTCAGTGGCACAATAGAAAGCACATTCATTTTAAGTGCTGAAGGCTGTTTTTGTTTCCCACACCACTAAATGGATTGCAGACAGTGCAGTGCAGCATAAGGGGGATGATGCACTCCTGAATGCATCATCCTTCAGATGACATGTTAAACCGATGTCCCACCTGCCTCGGCTGGTGATAGCTCCAGTCAATGTGAAAGATCCAATGGCATCCATCAAAAACAGTAAGGAAAGTCCTTTGATGCCCTGGCAAAAATTTCTCTTGTAGCATAAATACCACCTTAGGTTTCCATATGAAAGAGACCACTAGGAAGTGCAACCAATCTGGTCAATAAAGGATAACCAAATAAGAAATTTAAATAGCAAACTTCGAGACCTTCAGGCCACCCTGCATTTGGAGCACATTGTTATAAATGTTGTTACGGAAACCTGGTTTAAGTACCCAGAGAGCACTCCCTCAGTACATGGATTTTTTGCTTACCACTCATTTAAACCTGATGGAAACTGGGTCTAAAGTTGGTTCCTGCAAGGGGGATGACCTTTAGGACTATTTGCATAGTAATTCCTATGATTATGTCTATTATAGGAGACATAAGCATGTATAGTAAATCCGGTGACTATTTCTGCACATCTAAATGAACAGTGAAGAGCAGGAAAAAAAAAACACATGCAGACTTTGTCCCAGCCTAGCAGTTTCTACAGATGCTTCATCAGATTTAATTGGTTTAATGAAGCTCAGTCTGAAAAAAAGGAATATGCCATTATTCATTCAAGCATCTCTAAAATGTCCTTGAAATTTAGAAACAGATCTTCTTGCTTCAGAAATTTAACATAAATGCCTTCTCTAACACACATACACAAGCACACACACACACACACACACACACACACACACACACACACACATACACACACACACACACACACACACACACACACACACAAACAATCACTTATTGTGGCATGCATGATAATGTGCACATAGATAACAGCGTTATCCTAAATGGTTTCACTCCTGGACAATGTAAAATCTATTTTTTGGCACCAAACAGACCCTTGAGAATAATAAATATAAGCTTGTGTTAAGTCTCTGCCACATGCAACATCAATATCTGAAACAAGTGAATATTCATTTAATAAGAACTACAAATAACCAAGTCTAACTTCCTAGTTAGCAAATCAACCTCTGGTCTCAGAAGTGCTGAGGACAATTCAGGCATCTCTAGAACCCCTATCAGATCTTATGAAGTCCACTCACCATTCAACATATTAATCTAGTAACAGCAAATCATGACTGCCAGCTGAAATCAATCTAGGCAGCCCTTAAAAAGAAGCAAGGAGAGCCCTCAGAGCAATGCGCCATTGTAGCAACACTTTTTACTAGTGTGCGGGAGTTACCAGTTCAATCATAGCATATAGAGTCTAACTTAGATATCACAGGAAATAAGGCCAGATGGAACAAATACTCTATCATGAAAAGTAGGGCCACTAGTCCACACCTTACCATTAGTCTCCTGAGAAGGTAGAAGGTGCTGAACCTTTTCAGTTCATAAAAAAGAACTCATGAATCTCTTGGTTATTATGGCTTCACCAGTTATAGAACAGGCCCACCGAGCTGGTGCCATGTCTAAAGCCAGTAATTTGCCCCAACACCTCATCTTTAAGTGTTTGGATTACAACAATATGATTCTTCAAAAACCCATAGTCTGGGTCAGTACTTAAAAATGTTAATCACGTATGAATAGGCCCCTGATTACAGTACATCCCTGTACAACAAAAGGAAAGCCCTAACACCATACTTTTGATATTGCGAGTTAGGGTTTTAAGTTCAACTACGGATGAAAGAGTTTTTCTTCATCAAACAACTAGAACAAATCAAGAGTTAGATACAACAGTGATTAGTTCTGGGTTCCTATCAAAAAAACTTCACATGCAAAGACGTCCTCCCAGCAGTAAAATTCTGACCAGAGGCAACTGTCAAATGACAGTTTTATTGCCTGCTGAGGTGGAACACATTCCATTGAACTATTCAAAAGATCCTTCTTATTCCAATGTAGAGGTGTTTAAATCCATAGAGCAAGGAGGAGCCCCTGAACCCAAGAAACCAACCCCACTGCAAATAACATATTACAAAAAAAAAGGTAAAGATGTTCTGTTAGTGACTAGATCTTCTAAGGTCAGAGCACAAGTGCAGCATTATACTAATATTTTGAACACCCCCATCACCACAACTAAGAGATTTAGCCCACTGACAACGTGAAAACATCAGACAGAACCACTGAGACAGAGGCTATAGCATTTTCTGCCCATGAGATACTGCTAGAATTTGTGGAAACTGAAAAATCTTGGGGGACCTTGTTCAATGATTTTGTTGTCCTTAATTGTTTAATAGGTGGAAACATGAACATGTGGCTATAACTGATCTTTAATTCTGGAAATTGAGAGGATTTTCACCATTTGAGACTTTGTTTGGCATATTGTGACTGTGCCATATGCCAGCTGTAGAATTATATGTGTAAATGACACTGTGTGGGTAAGAAATGTGTCTGTGTCTTTGTGTCCCCTTCAATACACAGCTAGAGTGGATGTTGGACTATTGCTGAAACAGTTATTCTTTTGGTTTTATAGCTAACTATTTGTTCAGCCTTGATTATGAATTTTACATATCATACAATTTCTGCATTTGTAATATTACTGCTGTTATTGATTGTATTTTTCTGAATAAATGCTCTTAGAAAGCAATAGTACCTTGGGAATAATGTGGTTATGGACATATCTAATGGGATGATACTGGTAAAGGGTGTTAGTTGGATTGTTAAGGGAATGTCTACCCCTTACTTTACCGGAGTTATATTGCAGCTCTTATTTCAACAGCCAGTCTAATTTGCCCTTCTTGAGGAAACAAAAGTGAAACATAGGTACGTACACTATTTTTACACAAATATCCAGGTGTGCACTTCAGCAACTGATTTACTGCAGCTAAATGGGGAGTTTTCCATACTTCTGAATAAGAACTTATACTGTAAGAATTCCATGATTTACAAGGCATGTGGATAGTTGTCAAAGTAAATTCTTTGTAAGGACCTTTATTACTAATTAATTTCTATGGTCCAAACAATGATAATGAGCAGCCATTTCACTGCCTCATTCTTTACATCTTATCCCTGTAAACAAAACAGTGGGAGGTGATTTTAATGTGCCTTTGGATCCTTGGATTAATAGGAATCCCAATGGGCAAATATGTCCTCATTCTATTACAAAGTTACTCAAATGTTTGATGTTAGAGTTTGACCTTGGAGATATCTGGAGAACCCTGCATCCTACAGAGAATGACTACACATTTTTGATAGTATGGAGGTGTTGCAAGTAGGCTTGATATGTGGCTAGTTAGTCGTAGATGGTTCCCCTTTTGCACTGATGTGTTTGCCCCTTGCTACCTGTCAGATCACATCACTGTGTGTTTAACCTTAAAACAAAAAGCCAATTACACAAAAAGCAGATCTTAGTTGTCTGAATAAAGATTTGGGGCCTAATATGAGGTTGACCAGTTCAAGGCACAATGCCATGTTTGAATTTCAGCCTTTGCCAAAGGCCTAAAACTAGAATATAAAGGAAAACTAGCTGTAAAACAACAGCTAGCTGATATGAAAAACAAATATAAAGATAAACATTGCAAAGATAATTTATTTGTTGTGGTTATTAAGACCATTAAAGTCAAACATAAATGACTGGCAGCATTAGAAGTATCTAACGACAGGGATAGATACCAACTATATTATTGGGCATAAGGTATCATTTGTTAGAAAATGTTAGCTAATAAATGTAAAGAACAGTACCAAGATTTATCAATAAATGTGCTCAGGAATGATCAGGGATTCCTAAGTACAGACTTTAAAGATATTAATGTTATCTTAAGAGATTAGTACCATAAGTGTACTCAGTAGGGACAAGGAGACATTGTCCTCAATATTAATTTCTTACTAGAGGGGTTGTCAGTTAAAAGATCTCCAGGTTACAGAAAGGCAAGAGTTGAGTAAACCTCTAATGGTATCGGAAGTTCTTTCGACACTTTACCCTCTGGATAAACTCTTGAATAACAGGCTTTTCAGTAGATATATATAAATGCTGAAAAAATGCACTAGCTGGACCCTTTACTAAATGTTTTTAGATGCCATCAACAAAAAAATATATATCTATCCCTCTCTGATTTATACCTGGCCAAGTTCCCATGTTCCCTAAAACTCATAAAAATATGACTGACCTAGTTAATTATTGGCTCATTATACTGATGCCAACAGAGCTGAAGATTCTTGCCAAAATTCTTTCAAACTGACAATACATATTTATGAAAGTTAATAGGATGCAGTCACATGGGCTTCTTGAAAAATAGTGCAGGCAGTCCAGATCTGATAAGGCTATGGCTTCACATACATGCGTTATCTATCGGGCACAATCTTTCAGCGGTATCATTGTTGGTTGGTTTTAGCAAAGCATTTGATTTGGTTAACTGGCAGTTTATCAGGGCCTCGATGGTTAAGTTAGGACTGCCACCTTTATTTATTGAGTAGTGTAAATTGTTACATGTTAAGCCAAATGCCAGAATTGCTCCAATAATCTATTGTCTACATTTTTCTCTTTAGAAAAGAGTACCAGGCAAGGCTGCCCACTCCTCCTATCATTATGTGTGATTGTCGTCTACATGCTAGACTGATGCCTACAGCACAGATTCAGCATGTTATATTGAAGCTGAGCGTCAGTCAATACCACTAACTTCACGGTTTGCTGAGGATCGTCTTATTTAGTTGCAGGGTCCTGTGAACCAGGGAGCACCCATTTTATCTCTCCTACAGGAAATATCTGCTTACACTGGATCACACTTAAATATATTTTAGGTGATGCTGCTCCCACTTAGCAAAACTGCCAAAGTCACCCTACAATGGGTGACCCATCTCCCACTGTCTGTTACTACCAAACACTTATATCTGAGACTCTACATGACAACTCGACAAGATACCATAATGAATGTCAACTATAACATACCCCTTGAGTTTATCAAGACACAGCTACTGCACCAAGTGCAAACCCTATCACAATCCCACTATAGAAGGCAGGTACAGTGAAACTGCAGATTACATGTCACTACTGAATATTTGTTTGGACCTTTATAATGAAGAAACCAGAGGACGTGTATACTAAGAAAACAGAAATAATCTAGTATATTTATATTACATTACCTGTAGAATTAACAGAAGATAAAAAAGGTACATCTAATGTTTATCTGAAAAGATATATACTGCCACCCAGAAAAAATATTGATAAAACTAAAAGAAAAATCAGTAACATTTCTTAAAAACAGCTAGCATATTTTAGCCTTACCTTAAGAAATGGCTTTACAAAGTATTTGGTAACAAATCCAAATTGATGTGTGTTCTATCAAAGACAGTGCTGCTAGTGCTTTGGAATTCTGAGTGTAGATCAGCTACTGTAGAATCTAATTATGATGACAGCAATGATGCAGCTGCTAGCTTCTGTGACATCACTTAGCAAACTGAAAGGGCAGGCTGCTGGAGGAGTTTGTTTTTCTTAACTAAAGCTATATATATATATATATATATATATATATATATATATATATATATATATATATGCCATGTGGAACTAATACAAACTTCCAAGCTTCATAACTGCTGGGATTAGGAAGCAGCACATAACTCCATAACCAATGTGCTTGGAAAACAAGTAGCTAAGATAATAACTCAAAGAAAAGACAGTATTAACATTACCCTCGTGTCATACTTAGAATATCCCACAACTAGAGACGTCTCTTGAAAACCAAACATGGACGTAAATAATAGCTCTACACACTAGTGGCAAACTAGATTTAAATCTTGTGTCGCAGTTATACACTAGTATGTCTAGCCAAACAAGAACACCTTTCTACAGTTCTTCAGTAAAGGTCCTATTTTTAGCCTAAAACAGCCTGTGCTGTTGTACTTGCAAATTTCACATCTGATACAACATTCCAAAAATACTTTCATTTACTTCCTGTTTGTTACAGTGGAAAGCAACTCTTATCTCCATTTCAGCCATAGCAGTTCTGTGGAATGAATTTAAGGAGTTTTGTCTCATGTAATATACTGGGTCTTTCTAAATTGCATGCAAATATACAGAACCAAATATTAAAATCTGTTCAGTTTTCATTTTTTTCTTTTTTTAAATGATGTGAGCCACCAAACGTAAAATCATTTCCTCTCTTTCTTTCTCTACATACAGATATATGGATAGAAATAGATAGCTAGATAGCTAGATAGCTAGATAGCTAGATATATAGATAGATAGATGGATAGATAGATAGATAGATAGATAGATAGATAGATAGATAGATAGATAGATAGATAGATAGATAGATAGATAGATAGATAGACAGACAGACAGACGGATGGACGGACAGACAGATAGATAGATAGATAGATAGATAGATAGGAATATGTTTGCTGTCCCTCAATACTTGGGCTCAAAACCATTCATTTTACATTAAAAGGGTCAAAGTCTGAACTCTTGTGACAGGAGAGGGCTTATTTCACCATCCCAGCTGGGAATTGGTGGTAGAAAGCTGCCTGTGTGCTTGGCCTTTGGGCTTAGTTAGTGTAAAACTTGATGTTTTTCTGAGCGTGTGCAAGACTTGCATTTGAGAGAAATTGCTCATCACACAGTGGTCGTTACTGGTGCCTTGTATATATGAAATCTCCTGAACTTGAAATTTCCCTATTAACAAAAAACACCTCAGAACTGTACCTCAATCCTGTAGTACTCAATAGGCAATTATTTTGAACAGAGAGCAACACTTATGCATTCAGATAAGACTGTTTAGGTCTGTATTACCTTATCATAGCACCCAGGATTATCGTTGCTTAGACAGCATCTGGTTTGGGCACTGAGCAGCATTGTTAGCTTGCTTGGCTGCAGATTACATCAACTAAGCACCCCCCCTTACCCAGTTATAAACCCCCTTCACTCCTGTCCCTTGCAGGTACAATAAGACCTGCAACCGTGGATAGGCACTTTCCCACCATCTCTGTTTCCAGCTTTGTGGACCTGGGCATCATGAGGCAATGCAGCAATTGCCTCATGTACACTGACAATCACTTAATTCTCCAACAAACAAATACATTATGTAAGAGATGTAATTACATACTGACTCTAGAGGCCAGAATATCACATTCAGACATGAAATGCAACAAACAGGTTGTCAGCAACTCACACACACCGCTCACTGCACCCACTTAGGACCATATGTATACACCTACATATGTGGCGGTGCTCAGATGTAATCTACCTAAATCTCAAAGGCCTCTCAGGTGGAGTCATCAGAAACTGTACATGTACACAAACAAGACATTTACCAGGACAACACATAAAGCCACATCTCATTGTATCTCAACTACCAAGCCCATAATGTGAAACTTCACAACTCAATATTCTGGTCATAGGTGACTCTATTGTGAGATACATTGATGTCCCCCTTACAAGACTGGATAAAGAGAAGGTTACAGTTAGTTGCCTGTCAGGGGCCAGGATCCAGCAGATCACACTTTAGTACCGGTATGACTGTACAAGTGATCATTAGGCTAATGATCTCTGGAGGGACGTTTTTAGGCCTAGCCTTCTGGCAAGTTGGTACTCTAAGTTTGTTTTATGGGGTATATGAAGACTTGGGCATGGGTGATCAAGCATTTACGGGCTCTCTCCATCTGTTAGAGACATAGGTGCCAGACCAGAGATAGTCAATGAAACAGAGACACACATCTATTCCACCAGTATCTCCTATTTATGTTGAAGGTGAGATTTAGGTCCCAAAATTGTGTAATTCTGATGCTGGTTTGATTTGCAGATGCACAGCAGGTCCAAGTGAGATTAGATTAGGCTAGACATAGATCACCTCTCAGCAGCCTGTAGGATGCTGAGTACAGGGACCAGGCTTTTAGGCAGTCCATGTAGGATGCCCTGTATTCTTTTTGTGAGGATCTTCTGTGGGCACTCCAGCTGTTGCATATGCCTGGTCTGGTGCATACTGAAGGGCTACTGTATTCAATGACTACAGCAGAACAATGACATCCCTGGAATTAAATGCTATACCCTTGCTTATGGGTACCCAACATAGAACCATTTACTTACCATCATAGGCACATGATGGTCAAAGGTCATGTTACTGTCTTCATGTGTTCCCAAATCCTTAACCCCTACTCTTAGGGGGGAGTACCATCAGTGTGGTAATTTCCAGAGGTAGTCATCTTCCCAAAGGATACTATTATGCATATCTTGGAAATGAGTTTTAGACTGTGGCTCTGGAACCAGTTGTTTGTCTCTGTCAGGCCTTCTTGGAGGGTATTTGTGCCATTCTGTGACAGTATACTGTTTGTAATAATCTGTAAACTTGGTCAGCTAGAGGCTCTTGACATTGGTCTTGACCTCACAGAAAAAGATGTCAAAATGCAGTGACCCTAGCACCAAGCCTGATGGACTCTGGTAGTGACTGGCCTCTTTCTCATGGTAGACTCCCCTATCCTTACTTCTTGAGTCCTATCTGTGAGCCAACTGGCTATCCAGTGAATGGCATTGAGGTTTATTTCTAATTTCCTTAATTTGTCAACAATGCTCATTTGGGGTACTGTGTTAAAAGCTTTGGCCAGATTAAGGTAGACAGAATGCACTGTGTTTCCCTCATTAATTGCTTTGGTGACCTTTTTGAAGAAGTCCACCAGGCTGAGTAGTTATGACCTGCCCTTGACAAAACCAAACTGTGCTGAATACAGTGATTAAAGATTTCCCATGTCATTGTTTTCAAGTTAATTCTTTCCATGACCTTGCATATAAGACTAGTCAGAATTATGGGCCTGTAGTTACCTACATCTGTAAAAGGCAAACCCTTATGCAGAGGGATGACAGTTGCAGTCTTCCATTCACTCAGCTCGAAGCCTGTCTGGAGGCTGCAGTGAAATAGGAATTCTAGTAGCTCTGATAGGTCATGTTGCATGCTATTAAGGAACCATTCTGGAATATTATTGGGGCCTATTTAAGCAGTGCTCCTGGCCTTGAGGAGTGCGTTGATGACCTGCTCCATAGTGATAGCTGGGGAATTTATGGCTAAGAGTATTTCTTATGGGGTATCAAGGGGGAATATAATTGGAGTTAATATGCCATCTAGTAGATTTGCCATATCTTGTGGCTCAGTATAATTGGCTCCATTTACAATTAAATCAGTATATTGCAGTGTATGGCGTTTGAGGTTGTGGACATAGCTGAAGAAAGTCTTGTAATTGTCCTTGACCTGGAAGGCTATTTTCATCTTAACCTTAGTTTTGGTAGACTTGTTTAGCCCCCTAAGTTGCTCGTTCAGATTGAAGAGAGCATTTTTATCTTGCTGGCATTGCATTCCTAATTTTGCCATGATTTTATTGGTTCATAGGTAAGTACCTGGCAAACTGCCCTTGCAGGCCATTTTATGCTTAGCCAATCTCCATGTACCTTGTCTGGGAGGTAAACACCGTAGTCTTATGACAACTCCCAATCCAGCCTTTTTTTTTTTTTTTTTTTATATACAGTCTGTGGATACTGGGATTCCACTAGGTGGCTTGTTTATTAAGTTTGCCATGTGCTTTTTCTGGATCAGTACAGCTGTTTCAATGCAGCTATTAACATAATTGTACAGGGTTACCATGAACAATTCTACATAGGCAGCAGTGTTCTCAGGGCTTGGGAGGCATGTAATTTTGCTAAGGTGTCCCTTAATAATAGAAAGTTTGCCTGACAGTATCAGGGATACTGGGATCACAGATTTTGTTTTTATTTCAAAGGTGACAGCTATATGGTCTAACCCTGTCAGTGAAGACATTACAATGGAGGGAGGGGGCAGCATTCTCAATCCCTGTGAGGATCAAGTCAAGGATTATCAGTGCCCCTATTGGTCATACAGACTAGCTGTCCAGGGTGTTTATGTTAAAAAATCCAGGAATCTCTGCATCTACATGTGTGTGGTTGTGTATGACTCCTGTTTATAGTGGGGTAGTTAAAGTCACACATGGATATGGTGTTGGGTTGACTGAAGAGTATCTCCAGTACATTTAAGGAAGATCTATGGATTTATTGGATCATAGAGGAGGCCTACAGCTTGCAAAGGTAAGGTATGAGATTTTCTCTGTTGTAATTTGGACATGATTACAATTATAAATGTAACAACAAGAATGTCTTCACTAAACACAGATCATATTCTTGATCAAGTAATTATTTGATCAAGAATATGACCTGTGTTTGGTGAAGCCATCCTTGTTACATTTTCTGTGCTTTGGGCTGGCTACACATTTATCTGCTGGAGCTCTTCATTTTTTCATTATTATTCTTGAAACACACAGGCCACATTAACAAAGGAAATATTAGGTTTCCATACATTCCACCTTATGTTTAAGAAAATAAATGAATAGCAGTAGACTTACCATGTTTCTGTACTGTTCTCATTCAGAACTGTGGGGGTAGGGAAAGGTAAACCCATGAGACTATACAGTGTGGATGAATTTGAGAAATAAAGGTCTTGATACTGACTCTAACCCAAATAATTCTGAATGATTAGAAGCCCAGGCACTAGATGAGTTAGCCAGAGCGGGATGGAAGAATTCTGCCAATCCTGGATCACCCAGCTAAGGAGAGGGAGATAGACAAGTTCCTGCTACAGAAACACTGATTGAGGTAAAACTCAGTATTACATTTCAGAGAACTGGGACTCAGAGGCAAGTGCCTAGCCTAGGAGCACATGCACTGCAACCAAACACTATGAGTTTACAGAAGCACAGTCAAGCTTTGCATATTGCCTGTCAGCCAATGATAAACAGTCATTAGGAGGCTATAAAATTCCCTTCAGGATGATGTCCACATTCCTATGTTCTTGCCTCTTCCTCTTGATCTTGTCAGATCGCTGAAGCAAGGAAAGACATTAGCTAGAGACATCATGGTTCACAACAAATTAATAAGCTCCCAAGGCAGAAAATGTCTACCACAAAAATAAAAACAATGATCGCATTTGCTATGCCCTAAGATGGAATGCTAAGTGGTTCCTGCAAGGGATACTAATAGTTTTGAACCAGTCAGTAAAAACTAAATGAAAACTCTGGCCAAGCTAGAACTTCCACTGAGTGGCCTCTCAAACCTCTTGTATCAGAGGCACATGGGACATATGCAAATGACCCTTATAAACATCAGGTGTTTCAGCTATATGGCGAATCTGAATGCCCATGACTTATTTCTTTTTAATAATTTTGAACCACAAATACCATATTAAGCAAACTACTGACTAGGATTTCCACACTTTCTTACCTCCTAGTGAAATGGAATTAAAGAATTATTGGAGTCTTAATAAAGTTTTGCACAGTTCACATTCAGAGATTGGTGGATGCCAGTTATTGCCTTGTTTTCTTCAAATCTGCTTTAAGAGTTTGCACCCTCAACTGCGTCCATTTGTTTGACGCTGTTTAGTTTTTTTATAATTTATGTCTGAAGTTCTGTTTGTACCAGCATTATATATATATTTATGTTAAGTGTAAGATCATTCTGTACTACAAAATGCAGGTCTTGAAGCTCTTGAGTATTGGTTAAAGTTTTCTAATCTATACACTACAGAGTTCTCTGTGTGTTTGGTTTAGTTGATTAAAAATATACTGAACAAAAGTGTTTTTATATCAAAAATGGTTATTTGAAGTTGCACGGTACAATAATGAGATATCTTTGGTCCCATCTGTGGAGATTTATTTATGGGCAATGTCAAAGTTTATTTATATTGTCAATTCTAAACATACTCTAAGGTCTTAGTTGGATCACATGGAAATCTGGAGAAGATATCTAGATGACTGCTAGTTAAGCTGGTAGTCTAACAAAATGGAGTTAGTTCTGAATTATATAAATAACCACCATTTTGGCATTCAGTTTATTTAAAACTGAATTTTACTACCGATGTTTTGGATTTTATAGTTTCAAAGAATTTGGATGGTTTGGTGGCAACCTCCCCTAAACTGAAAATCTTTCTTCCAAAAATTATTTTCTTCAGGCTTCAGGTTATGACACAGTACTATTGATGAATATGATAGGATGATGAACCTAAATTTTGTCTGTGACATAAACCGGACATGTTGGAGAGACAGATATGTGCCCCAGAGACTGACCCTTTTATGGAACCGACTTCCCATCCATTGTGAAGCTGAGTTGGTCTATTACTAAATTTAAGCACAACCTATACCAGTGGATGGGGAACAGGAAATGTACACAGGGCATAACACCCACATCCCATATGGACAGAGGTAGCTTATAAATACCTGGCCCTGAATGTCTGGATAGAACATATCATTATTATTTCAGAAAAACTTGATTAGGCTTAGTAAGGCACCCTGGGTTATTAACCTGGTAACAAACTATTACTCTATGAATCTTTGATGCATCTGATAAAAATAAACCTCTATGTCTCACTTTTTGCATTTAAAGCATATTGTTACTCTATCTGATAACTGCATAGTTTATTGTGCAGAACTGTCAGGCTGTTAATTCTATATTGGCATGACTGAACATTCACTCATTAAACTCTAGAGATGCCTCCATCTGTTTCTGTTGGATCATCCTGGTGATGACACTAGGCATCTAGTATTACCTGTTCATATTTACACCAATAACACCAAAACTGCTGAAAAGCATTTCATCTTAAATCTTACCTGGTGGACAACACAACTGCATTGATACTTGAGGTTTGTCTTGTGCAAAGTTTATACAATATTTATTTATATATTGTCATATTTTTCATATTTCTGTAAATATTTCAACAACCAACCAGCATAGAGAGCACTGCTTAAGCTCATATGAAAGCTCACAGTGGGATGAATTAAATGCTTCTGAATGTATGTGTGTAGTTGAAGTGGTTGATGAGATGCTCTAAGTTGTTTATAGAAGATTGCAAAAAGTAATTTGTCATTGTGACGTATAAAATCCAGAATCTAATGAATAAGTGTCCATATTTTTTTCTTTCACTATTACGGTGTTACATATTGATCTTTTCAGGTAACTTTTGTTGACCAGGTCAGTCCCACTAGGTTAAGGTGGACATGAACTGGTATTCGTACTGACTAGGGAACATTTGGCCAGGACTACTTCTCTGATAAATGCTATGAGGTGTTTTACTTCTACCTGAGCTACCACGATCTCAGGCAGATCTACTACAAGGAGCTCAGTGTCCCCTCTGATACATCACTTCAGTATCACTATTAGAAAATGGACAGAAACACCTGGAGTGGGAACAGAACTCCAGTCTTCCAATTTTCCATCACTAGTGATAAGCATGCTACCCGTTAAGCCACTAACACTGGCTTAGCAAATGTTCTGAAATGCTGTCACATGTTCATGCCAATACTTCTGTGCTACTAACATACAGTAAGTACATAGGCAAGAAATAAGCTAGCTGCCCTTGTGGGCCATTTTAACCCTCGCCAATCTCCCTTTCAAAGGTGAGAATCAAACCCTGCATCATGTATCTGTGAGATAAACAACTTAACCTTAACTACTATATCAACCCTCAACAGAGTGTGTGTGCATATATTTAATACTGTGCATTAATTCACATGTTCAGTATCACTTCTACAGACAAGTCCCCAAAACCAGCATGTCACAGCTCCATTCAGGAAAGTATGAGACAGGAATTTCAGAATAGCCCACCATATCACAACTCCAGTCAGATAAGTTAAAGGTCATCTATTTCAGAATAGTATTTATAACCACATGGAGTATCTTACCATTGAGGGAGAAGGCTGGAGATAGGAACTAGAGGGCAAATGCAAATGTTTTTAATAGCTTTCTGAAGGCTTTTTGTTAACAGCATTATATGCCTGTTATTGAAAACATTTTTGCAGAATAGTTTGGGTGTGTGCTTGCACATGTGAGAGGAGATAAACTTTGGTGTAACATATTACTTTTACTTCCAGGATGGAAAGTATGTACACTTAGAGGTTGTTAAAGTACTACCCATGTAAGCAGGGCATTTAGAAAATATAATTGTTGCAGGTTATCATTAGTAAGAAGTGCAAACAGTGAAAAAAAGTCTGATATCTTCACTTTACAAAGAGTTATACCCAATGCCCTAAATATGAATTAGAAGAGATTGCATTGACATCTACAGTGAAAGAATTTTTGCAAAGGTATTTTTCACACTTTAACTCAGTAATATGTTCCATAGGACTTTGAACACTATAGCCCCTAAATAAACCAAATGATAATAATCACTGTTATTGAGATAGCTTTGAGATGGCAAGGAATAAATATGTGCATCTGTTTATATAAATACTTTTATTTATTTTATTACTAATTTCATTAAATTGTGATCATATAAGAAAGTAACTGCATTTTACAGCCAAACATAAGAACTGTTTGTGAGTCTCACATAGTGTATTGATAGATTTTATATTTTCCTTTGGATACCCTACTTATCTACACACACACACACACACACACACACACACACACACACACACACACACACGCACACACACACAGAATCAGGTGCCTGCAGAATCTACACAGTGTTGGTTTTACTAGTATTCCAGAAGATGGAATTGTATTAGTATTCCAATAGGTGGAACTGCTGGCATGGGGCAATAGGGGAAGAATGATATTTTCAGCTTGTCCACCTCAGAGAAGGAGTTTCAACTGATTCCTGGTATAGTAGTAGTAGATAATCATGATTGCATTAGCAGTGTACTGCATGCCATGGACTAGCATGTGTGAGGCAGCATGCATGCCTGTGGAAGTATGCATGTGTTCACCAAGGCAAGGAATATGCATAAGCCAGAGTTGCAGCAAAGGGGTGGGAACTGGGAGCATAAATAAAAAAAACCACCTCCACAGCACTTCAAGGCCCTAATCTCAGCAGCCAACACTTACTTCCTAAAGAAAAGAAAAGTCCGATGAACTCTTGCCACTAAGTGAAATAAATAGATCAATTGGGTGGCCAAGCGAGAAAGCTTAATAGTCCCTGGGCAGATGAGGACACCTGAAAATTAAATAAATAATTAAATAAATGCATATATACATATCACACAGTTTTGCACTTTTAAGAATATTGTTATTGCTTATCATACAGAGAGTCATCATATCATACAATTTTCATTTTTGTAATTTAAATTTTTTGTGGTAAATTATTCCCTGGTTGCTTTTGTGCAAGACGTGAAATTAAGAATAATTTTGTAAGGTTTAAAAGATCTGCTTGCAGAAACATTTAACGACATCCACATACTAAATGAATAAAAATAAAACTAAACAATGCAAAAACACCAGAGAAATAATTTACTTCACAGTATTTTATTAAAGATAAAGAAATGTTTTAGAAAACCTCTTCTGCCTGAAAACATTTTATATTTTAGATATGTGTTCAGTCATAGTGTTAAGGCAATCACATCTAATTACTTAATTGATTATAACTGGGAATCAGAAAGACTTACTGCAAACAGGACAGCGTAACATGGCCATTTTTCCACTCACAGTAAGTCTTTATGATTCATAGATGACCCTACTACTGAAGTTTCCCACTAACAGAGGCCTGAGTGCAGAGTGTGGTCTCACTGGTAGAGATGCATGCTAATGCAGCGATCAGAGAGTGGATAATTAGCCATGTGCTGTCCCCCATAAATGCCAGTGTTTCCCAATTTGAACTGCATAAAATGTCATTGTTGGAGGAAAAGGTGGAACCAGTTGTGGTGCAAATAAGTTCAATGAAGACATGGAGGTGTGTGGAGGCTGTTAGTGTGTGCGTGCTTGTGGACATCTGTGTGTGAGTCTATAGGGGCATGAATGAAGATGTATGAAAGTGTGTGTGTGTGTGTGTGTGTGCGTGTGTGCGTGTGTGCGTGTGTGCGTGTGTGTGTGTGTGTGTGTGTGTGTGTGTGTGTGTGTGTGTGTGTGTGTGTGTGTGTGTGTGTGTGTGTGTGTGTGTCTGCTTGGGTGGTGTCACCCTAGAAGGGTTAGGTATGGATTCAAGATTCTCAATGTGTATATGTATGTGAGAGACTGCATGTGGGAGAATGGGTGATTGTTACCATCACTGTTATCAGCTGTATGGGGGCTTGTTTTTTAATCAGTGAATGTGTGTGTGTGTGTGTGTGTGTGTGTGTGTGTGTGTGTGTGTGTGTGTGTGTGTGTGTGTGTGTGTGTGTGTGTATATGCATCACCACTGGGGGGTGCTTTTGCCAGCAACATGCATGGGCAAGCAGGGTAAACACTTCCACCGTTAGGTTTGTCAGTGCTAGTGTTAACAAAAGTGTGAATGTCACAGACGTGCTAATGAGACAATAAAGTGGTCATTTTCATTGCAGTCACAACTTACTCTGAATTGCTTGTTTTCACCATTACGGTCTATCAGCTAAATTCATACCAGATCCACAAGTCACTGCACATAGTTTCAGCTTATCTGTATACTGCTTTACAGTCTCATTGGCCATCTTGTTACAATGATTAAAACAAAGTGTTTGCGCTTTCATTAAAATTTTGGGTTCATAATGTCCTTTTAACATTGCTATAGTTTGCTTATAGCACTTTTCCTTCGCTTTTATTACTGAACTGGGTTCCAAAGTAGCCCATATCCATTTGAGTAGTGTTAACATGAGCTGATGTTCTGGAATGTTGTTAACCACAGCTTACTGCTCAGTTCTTTCAATTTATGCTGACCATAGCTCCTTGACTGGCTTCATCACTTCTCCCCAAGTGATTCGTTTCCATGGCATCAGTAATACTTTCATTATCTCATCACTACTGTTTTTTTCTTGAAGTACTAAATTGAGAAAGAGCTCATGAGGAGATTATATGCACTCCAGGGTGTACTTTATTTTCTGAACTCTGTGGCTCTGCTCTTTTACAGTTAATATTGCAGTTTGGTTCACTTGTACAGATACCTGGTACTGCCACAATGATAACTAGCAAATCTCAACATTTCACACATATAAGCTCCATTTTTTGGTCCCTGTCTGAACCCTCCCTACTTCTAGCACCCACAACTCACAAGCATTATCTCTACCACACTGCATAAAACTCCCAGTTTGCTAGTCTGAAACAACCTTTTACAGTGAATGAAGTACAAAACTGGTGAAAGGTGATATGGCTTCCTCATTCTGGGATCAGAAAGCATGAGCTTTGCTTCTACTTAAACTAATAGCATCCCAAGTCATTTTAGATCTGCAGTACACAGACAGTGAGATACCAAGTCACTTTGGCCATGCAGGTTTTGCATTCTCCCCCATGAAAACTTGTACCAAACTAAACTAAATAATATGATGCCACAGTGGTACGGCGGTAGCGTTGTTACCTCACAGCAAGAGGTTCTCCCGTTCGATTCTCGGCTTGGCTTGGGTGTGCCTTCTGTGTGGAGTCTGCATGTCCTCCCCGTGGTTGGGTAGCGTTCGAAAGACATGTGTGCATAAATGGGCGTGCCTTCGTTGAAGGTTGGGCATCGAGCTGGCACCTCGGCGTTTCATAAAAATCTACTGCCAATCATTAGCGGACCAGAGTTCCGCTGTGGCGACCCCTTATGAAAAAGACGAAAGACAAACAACAATGACAACTTGATCACATAATTAAGTCTTCCGTATTGTATTGTTTGGAGTGGGTTTGTTTGTTCTACTCTAATCACATTAACTAAATATTTCATCTCTTTGGTGTAGGCTGCATCTGATTACTACACTGACCACACCACTTTATACAGCAGAATAAATTCTGGTTATATTAAACTGTGTAAGTTACTCTTTTGCCTGCTTTACTAAGCTCTGACCATATTGCACACCACCTACAATAATTCTGAGTTATATTATGAAGTGATGTAATGCACTATGCTCTCTATTTATAGCTATAGACAATACTTATGCTATTTCTTTATATCTGTTTTCCTCAATAACTATTATTACTTTGCAGTTTGCCTGGGTGCTGCATGACTGAGAAGGGTTTGTTTGGGATCAGTATGCCTTCCTGGTTAATGCATCTGAATGAAATAAATAAAACTGCTTCTGGGCATTGATGACACAATACTATGGTGAAATCAGCAATTTATCTGTCATATCTGGCTTTCATGTAGGTTTTGCAGCTATTAAAAACCCTCCGTCAGCATGATCTCTTGCACAACCAATTATTATGACAACCAATATTAGGTGCTTTTTGTTTTCCTAAGGCTAAGGACACATAGCTCAGTATGGTAACCAATACAGGAAAGTCCATACTGAACTCAGACTAGTTTCTGTATGTTGGGGTCACACTGAGCAACCACACCTTTTCTCAGGCTATGTCACACTCATTTCAAAATAGAAGTGGTTCTAGAGGAAAAGAGGATCTTGAGAAAGCCTGACATAGCTTCAGGTGAAAGCGCTTGATTGACTGATTTTATTATTTCTGTTTCGTGCTGTCCTGCGGTTTTGGTGTTTAAAATAAAGAGTTTACTATACTACTTGGAAGAGTTTATTGGATCTACGTGGTTCCTTTTGCTGTTTGTTTTGTGGTCTTACTGGGACTGAGTTTGAGTTACATTTTCTAGAGGAAAAGTCTTAAGTAATCACTGCATAAGAGGCAGTACTCTGCATTTGTTATTAAACTGTTCCATTCTTGTTCATTCCGAGTGCCCATTATCATTTTCATGGTGATTACACTCTCCTGAACTAATCAGGCTTTATAATCCCCTGCCACCCCACCCCACTAGAGATGATGTCATGTCTGTACCTTCTGCACTGTAATAGAGTGGCTGGAATATAAAAGAGTGCCACGGCTCACACAAGATACCTTCTCCAAGTGGTGTAGCATTCATTTAATTCCTTATAACACACACTGACCCCTCCTGCTACACATGTTAATATACACCAGCTATCATTGTAATGTTCCTTTATCACATGACCTTAATCCAACTACCCATAATGTGTGAACTGTGTCCTTACTGAACTATTTCAGGTTTCACATTATCAGCATTACTAAATGGATTATTTTCATACAATGCCTCAATTTGTTCATAACCTATTTGTGATTTAAAGTTTATTTTATTTTTACTGTACTGTACTTTGGTGCTGTTTCCCTTCTTCACTAGGATGAAATCCCCCCATCCCCACCTACACAGCAACATTACCGATCTTACCCTCTCTGAAATATATTGTATTTTATACATTCTTCAACAAATTCTTTTCATACTGCACCTCTGCTCATTTCCTTTACTTGTGCCTAGAAGTTTCAGAATTATTTCTGTGTGCCAGTGTATCATACATAACTACACATTATATTACAAGAACATTTCCTACATATTGTTTTTAAATCATCCTTAATGTTTTTTTTTTGATGAGATGCTTCTGTAAAAGGCCTTGGTTCTCAGACATTATTATTTAGTCTCAAATAATTTAAAATACATTCATTTTCACAGAAATAAGAGATGGATATATGAGAGTCTATTTGGGTAGAGAATAGGGATCTGAATTTTTGTGAGGTTTGGTCAAGGGAAGGATTGACAAGGGCTTAACTGAAGGGAAGAGGAAAGCTAAAAGTCAGAAAGTAAGAGCTTTTCTGCAAAGAGTGGATGAATCTCATAGTTTGTACATACTGGCAATGTAACTCCATTCAAGGTTCCTTACATTGTTCTGTTTATTTAAGAGGTTTAACATGTGAAGTCCTAAAATGCACAAGTATAGTTACATCCAATGAGTGCATGCACCTATGCAGTTCCTTATGTATTTTATTAGAAGATAAACTAATTAGCTTACTAGATGCACAGGCTTTATCACTGGAAGCTAATATAAGCACACACTTAATTGCTCAATGTCTCAACTGCCAGTTCATAATGAATAGCTTAGAATGTTGCTCTTCAGGATTATAAACAACCCACTGAGAACTCAGATTTTCCTTTTTTGGTGGGAAGACAGTAATTTCTTATAATATAGAAATTGCACTAATCTCGCTTGACAATACCATCACTTTTAGTATCATAAAATCATTCAATGGACAGACGTGCAACATCAGCTTTGCATGTGCAGTGCCATGTAGGGGTAGTGCCGTATGAGCATTAATCAGCACACTGTTGGGTGCACAGACTAGCATCTTCTTAGGACATTCTTGTCTGTTAAGGAGGAATTTAAATTCCAATTGGCAAATGACTTAAGGTAATGAAGGGGGATTCAACTAGTCATGCTTCAATCCAAACTAACAAGATAAAGAAACTGTAGAAAGCAACACACATTGTCAAAACACACTACTTTCATTTTAAATAACTGTTTGTATTAAAGAGTGCTTTTGTGAGACATAATGGAATATTAATGCTTTTTGCACCAAAGAAGAGGAGAAGGAAGAAAAATAAACAGAAGAAATGCTAAATAGGAAAAGAAAAGTGATGGATAATTGTAATCTTTCTCAAGGGAGGCAAACATGCAGAAAATGACAGGCACAAGAGGGAATTGTTACGTTCTGAGAGAGAGAGAGGAAAAAAGAAGGTATTAACGATTAAAAAGGAAAAAGAGAACTATGAAATATTGATTAATTTACTTATTTCATTGTTTATTTTAGTTTGCATTGCCTTGCTCATGAATATGAGAAGACAAACATAGGATGAAAGCAAGAAGCAAAGAAATAACACACAAGGAAACAGTTTTTATGATGACTTTTACAACTATTCCTTCTTTGTTAAATCTTGTTGGAGACTTATTTGTTTATACATAGCTAAAACAAGCAACTAAACTGCAGGAAAGCAGTTAACAGAGCCCTGCAAAGAAAATGTGTAAAGAGGGTTGTCTTTTTTTTCCAAATATTTCTTTATTGTATTCCTTTTTTTTTTTACAAACATACATAGCGGTAGCATTGTTGCCTCACAACAACAGGTTCTCCTGTTTGATTCTCAGCTGGAGTGCCTTCTGTGTGGAGTCTGCATGTCCTCCCCGCAGTCGAGTGGCCTCCGAAAGACATGCGTGAATGGGCGTGCCTTCGCTGAAGGTTGGGCGTCAGGCTGGCAACTCGGCACCATAAAAATCAACTGCCAATCATTAGCGGACCAGAGTTCCCCTGTGGCAACCCTTAACTGGGAAAAGTCAAAAAGACAAACAACATACACACAATGCTGTGGCAGTAACTTTCTTAATGTTTGTTGGAGTAAATTTGGGCCACAGCAAAGGTAACATTAGAGTATAACAAAACTTTGTCAACGTTTAACCACACAACCTAATAACCTATATACACTATTTACAATAAGTGCCATAATGTAAAAGTCAAAAGGAAATAGGTCTAACTAACCCACACAAGGATATCTTGCCTATGGAATACAATAGCATCTGTCTCCTGGTAGCTAACAAAAGAAGAAAAAATTAGATCATCAGATGGGATGCAAAGGAAATGATTGTTCTGCCTGAATTATGAAAACACTATGTCTAGGAGAGCCTCCCAGTATTGTAAGAAATATGTTCACTTTTTGAAGTTGATTGGATATAACTTATGTGCTAGAATATATTCAGATGCCATTAGTCTGAAGCCTGTACACTGGCTCCTGTCCACCCAAATCTGAGTAATGTCTAGTTTTAGCAATGAGAAGATGGTAATTAAGACATGAAGCTTTACTTTGGAAAGGTTTTCCTTAGTGATATGCAATAAAGCAAATTTCCATGAAAGGGTGGATTTTTCATAACCCATCTTCTCAAGCCTAGCTCTCAGTGAACACCAGAGTTTATATGTGCATTTACAGCTCCAGAAAGTGTGAAGTAAGTCTGCTTTCTGGGTCCAGCACTGTGAACAGTCAAGGGAGATTTTTGCATTGAATTTGTTCATGTTAACTGGAGGTAAGTAGGCATTGTTATAAATCGTTACTTGGGTACAGGTGAGCTTTTTAAAGGGGGTTAATTTCAGGGTAGCTTTAATGGCTTGAAATTTCTAACTATCAGTAATATCACTGAGTTGTTTCTTCTAACAGTCAGACATTGTAATTGAAGTCTGATACCTGAGGTGGTAAATTAATTTATAAGAGTTTGTTAACATTTTTTTGGAAAGTATTAACATCCATATAAGTTTACATGTATTTAGACTATTTTCTTGAACTTCTAGGTCTTTTGACAATGAGGTTGTTAGCTCTCTGATTTGTCTTAAGACTATAATATAACTCCTCGGAAGGTTAAATAACACCTTATCTTCTTCCAGAGACAAATTCCTGACAACATATATGTCCCATAGTATTCTCTCTATAATGAGAGGGAACTTGTTTAAATTTAGCATTTCATTGTTCATTTTAATGTTAGGATTTAAATATAATGTAAAGAGGGTTAAGTCTTAGTGGAAGCAGGTGAAAGGAACACATACATGGGTCAAATCTTACCCCTAGGTTTATAGGTTTATAGGAGGTTACAAAGCTAATGCCCCTAGAGCCCTTACAAGCCATATTTATCCAGAGTTGCCCCAATTGTCAGTGATTAGGTGAGTGAAGTTCACAGAGATAAAGGTCTGTGGTACTTAATATCAACTTCCTCTGTCCAGGAGGGACATGGGTGCCACTCCAGGAGGGAATTTACAGCCACCCATCCATTGAACTAGTTTGCATTTGAAGCGGGTCAGGGAAGGGCTCTGTTTCATGTGAACTGGAAGCCCATTCCAAAGAAGTGGCAGTCTCTGGGAGATGTATCTATCTTTACAGCATGACCTGTTCAAGTCAGAGGTTAGTTTAAGATCCCTGGAGACAGTGACTCCCCCTGCAGTTTGATTTATGAATGTTGTAGATCAATGTACATATCTCTTTAAGAAACATCCTGTGGGGATGTACTAAGTGTATTCATTAATGAGTACATGCAGGGACAGAATGACATTTTGTATTAAGATGTTGAAGTGTTAACATGTCTGTGTGTAAGCTCTGTATGTTAATCAGTTTGTTTATAATTACTGAAGCTGCTATCCATCCTGATGTGCGTTTATGTAATAAATCATCTTAAATGAACTACCCCTCCTGCTTGTCTTATAAGTGTAGAGAAATGAGTGACATGGTGTTAGAACCAAGATTTCTAAAGGGCATGATGTTAGAAGGGGCAAATTGAATGGTCAGAAAAACTCCAGTTTCTTTACTTTGACTTTGAGAGGCCACCAGTTACAACTGAAGGTATATAGAGAAGTGAACCATCCCCTGCTGTATGTATAATTTACAAAACAGGTCAGAAATGAATTTCTTATGTTAAAACTTGCTAAAGCTATTTCTTATTCACAAAATATGAAACAAGACATACAGAAAGCTCTAAACAATATTAAAATAAGTTGAAATGTCTAATATTGGTAGAAATATTCAAATTACTGTGGAAAATGTTTGAAATAAAGTCTGAATTGCATAAAACGGATAAAACAAGCAAAGTGAGAGAAACAACCACATTTTTCATATTTACTGATGCTATCCGAGTTATCAGAAGTGTATGAAGTGTTTGCATGTTTGTGCAGTGTTACAGTAATATTATTTCACAAATACAGCCATTTCAGTGTATATTTCACAAAGAAAAGCATTTCAAAGAGTGCACTGTGCATTTCAATGTTATTACAAGTTCCCAAAGTAGTTTATTCATGTATGATTGCAAAAAGGGCCATATTTTCAAAGTGTTTGTGCACATATTTTGTTGTTATGGCAGACAGATTTCGAAAACCAGGTCCACTAATGTTTGATAATAGTATTGCTGAGAACTGGAGAGTGTTTGAGCAAGAGTACAATATTTTCATACAGGCTGCATTTTTCTGATAAAGATGACCATACAAAGACATTTATTCTACTTAATTTAGCTGGGTCAGAAGCCATAAGAAGGGAACGTTCATTTGTGTATGCGTCTGCTATCTTTGCTGGAGAGGGGGAAACCATCATATTGTTGTACCAGCTAAGTTAAGAGAGGACCGTGAATGCTTAAAATGTAAATTTAGAGAACTGTGTAACCCCCAGACCAATATTACAATGGAGAGGCACTTATTTCACACAAGGGATCAAAACCCAGGTGAAACTTTTGCTGCATATATAATTGACTTGAGAAAAAAAGCTAAAACATGCAGATTTGGTGATTTAAGCGATGATTTGATAAAGGACAGACGTGTGTGTGGTATTAAAGATGATGCTGTGAGAAAGATTTTGCTTTGTGACAGTGATTTAACTTTGAATAAGGCCATCAAGATTTGTCAGATATATGATCGTACAGACAAGCACACAAATAGGCTTACAAATGAGAAAGGCATGTTCCCAGTAACTTCTAAGCCTCACATAGATAGCATGCAGCACATGGTAAAGAGAAATAGGCCCAAGCACATGGCAGCCCATGCAGCACCCACTGGTAAACCCCAGAGCTTCCAAGCAAGTTCCAGAGTTTGCACAGCCTCAGAAAAGCATAAGAGTGAGTCAGCAAACTCAAAGCATGGGCCCCAACCTAGTTTCATTGTTAACTGTCATAATTGTGGCAGTAATCATGAATCTAAAAGTGAGAAATGCTTAGCTTTTGGTCAACAATGCCACAAATGTAATAAATGGAATAATTTCAAGAGATTTTGTAAATCAAAAGCCATACATACTTTCACTAAAAGGGAACATTTCAGAAAAGAGATGATCAACTGGAAAGTCAAAGCTGTGAATGTCATTCTTTTTATGTTGATGGTGTATCAGTGCTTAGTGAGACAGTGAATGCAGTTGATTTATGGGCCAAGAATTAAGTATTTTGTACTGTTCGGATAAATGACAAGCCTATAGAGCTTAAAGTTGATACTGTCTCAAAGTGCAATGTTATGTCTGCAGAAACATTTGCTAGAGTGTGCACTTGTGAAAGGCTTGATTTGACAAAGTGTGTGAAGCTTGTTGCATATGGTGGTGAAGAGATTCAAACCAAAGGCTCAGTAGTGCTTTCACGTTACTCTGCTGGAAGAAGTTACGACTTATTATTTTATGTGGTTAAGACGCACGTCCAGTCATTATTAGGCCTCAGAAACTCTTTGAAAATGGGACTGCTTTCATTTAACAAGGAAGTTCACCATGTTAGCTTACAAGACCACCACTCCAACTTTGCCCAGCATATTTTTTCTACCTGTGCAGCTCTCTTTGAAGACAAACTAGGTAAGCTTCCAGTTGTGTACTCCATGAAGTTAGACCCAAATGTCAGCCCAGTTGTCATGCCAGCCAGAAAAGTTCCATTTGTCATACAGACTAGAGTCAAAGCCGAGTTAGACAAAATGATGCAACAAAGTGTGATTTGTCCAGTTAGTGAACTGACTGAATGGGTGTCTTCCATGGTGGTAGCTCATAAGAAAAGCTCAGATTACATCAAAATTTGTATTGATCCATGAGATGTGAACAAGGCACTAAAGAGACCTCATCATCCAATGTGCACAGTCAAATAATTTGCAGCTCTCATGCCAAATGTCACTGTTTTTTCTGTCTTAGATGCAAAAAGTTCATTTTGGCAAATTTTGCTTGTCAAGAAATCTTCATTGCTGACTACTTCCAATACTCTATTTGGAAGGTACAGATTTCTGAGAATGCCTTTTGGGATAAATTCTGCAAGTGAAGTCTTTCAGCATGTAATGTAACAAATTTTTTTCTAGGTATCATTGTGCTGTAATAGTTGACAACATACTGGTAGGAGGCAATGGTGAAGCAGAGCATGACAGAAACCTCAAAACTGTTCTGGGAAGAGCTCATGAAGTGAATCTTAAGCTCAATCCACAGAAATGCAAATTCAGTCTGTGAGAAGTCACATACGTTGGTTATTTATTCACCAGTTCAGGCTTACGACCAGATCCTTCTAAGCAAACAGCCATTTTCAAAATGCCAGCTCCATATAATGTTCAAGCCCTGCAATGTTTTCTTGGCATGGTTAACAACCTAGGCAAGTTCATTCCAGACTTGAGTCAAATATCCGCACCACTGAGAGAGCTAACACATAAAGATGTATTTTGGTCTTGGTTAGAACAGCATCAGAGAGCATTTGATGTGCTGAAACAGAGAACTGCAAGTCTACCTACTCTCAGATACTATGATGTCCACAAGCCAGTTGCTCTTTCTTGTGATGCTTCAGAATTTGGTCTTGGTGCAGTAATCCTACAGAAAGGTCAACCTGTCGCTTATGCATCCAGAACTATCACCCAAGCTGAAATACAATATGCCCAGATAGAGAAAGAGCTTTTGGCAGTTCATAGATTCATAGATTAGTACTAGGCTAATTGCCCTTGCGAGCGATTTTAAGCCTAGCCAATTATCCCCTGTGAGATTCAAACCCTGTACATTGTGTTTATAAGGCAAACACCTTAACCATTAGGCCACCCTCCCAACCTGTTTGCATATTCCAAGTTCCATGATTATGTGTATGGTATACCTATCCAGACTGAAACAGACCACCAACCACTAGTCAGTATTTTGAGAAAGCCTATGCATACAACTCTAGCCAGATTGCAGCGCACGAGGTTGAGATTGCAAAAGTACAATTTCAGTCTTGTCTACAAGAAAGGCAAACTTCTTTTATCTTGCTGATACATTATCCAGATCACCCAAAATTACCACAGAATGGCATTAAATGCGACATTTGATTTTAAGTAATTGAAGTGAGGAATTTTTTGTTCCACACATCTTGATGAGCTCAGAGATCATACAGCCACAGATCCAGCTTTACAGAAGCTTAACTACTTTCTCAGAGAATGATGGCAGTCAAAACAATCTAATTTACCTCCAGAAGTGCAACCTTATTTTCCGTACAAAGATGAGATTTTATCAAACAATGGTATTGTCAAAAAAGGTCTGAAAGTCATTGTTCCAAAGTCTTTGCAATCAGAGTACATTACTATCTTACATCGAGGTCACCCAGGAGAAGACTACCAAAAGAAGGGCAAGAGGGCTAGTATTTTGGCCTTCTATGTCACACAATATTGTGAGAGCACTTTTATCTTGTTCAGTGAGTAATAGTACAAAGCCAAATCAACAGAAAGAACCACTTCAGCTGAACCAGATTCCCGAAATACCTTGGTCGACAGTAGCCACAGATATTTTCACAAGGAATGGCCAACGTTACTTGGTACTAGTAGACTCTTATTCCAATAGGTTCAAGATTGAACTATTTCCCAATCTAACATCTACTACAGTTATTACTAAGATGAAGCATCATTTTGCAGTGCATGGATCTCCTCACAAAGTTATTTCTGACAATGGCACACAATTTACAAGCCAACAGTTCAAAAGATTTTGCAGAAGAGTGGGACTTTACTCATGTCATGAGTAGCCCTGAGTTTGGCAGAATGTACAGTTCAAAGTGTAAAGCAATTACTAGAAAAGTCCAAGTGAGACAATAGTGATGTTTTTCTGAGTCTCTTGAATCTCAGAAACATTCCTTGTGATAAGCATCTTGGTTCACCTGCTCAGAGACTTCTGTTGAGACAAACCCGAGCCACATTACCAATCAGTAGTCAATTGTTGGTTCCGTGTGTCAAAAATAACAAATCAGCCAAAGCCAACTTGTTGAAGAAGTGCTTAACCCAGGCTTCCTACTATGATAAGACCAGCAGACTGCTCAATCCATTACAAGAGAGAGAAGTGGTAAGGATGCAAATGTCCAGAGGTTATTATCAGATTGGAATCACGAAGAACATCTGCTCAGAGCCAAGACAGTACATTGTGGAATCACAAGGATCAGAATTTAGGCAGAACTGGAAGCATTTGATACTGGTGTCCGAGCCTGTAGTCTGTGAAAAACACTCTTCATCTCAGAGTGAGTTGTCCAGAGTTCCAGTTCCTGCAGAAGGTCAAGAAGCAATTTCCATTCCTGTGATGAATCCATAGGTGAGCTGTTCACCGAAACCTGTCCCTGTTATTAAGTCCAGTTTTGATGGGTACATCACAAGATCTGGTCGAGGGTCGAGACCTTGTTCCAGATATACAGTGACTTTGACATGTCAATATGAATCATATGAGCAGTGTTTTTTTTTCTGATTGTATATATTGATGCATGTCTAATTGCAATCTTATTTGATAAAGTGCTTTCTTTTCTTTAAGAGGGAGGATGTAGATCAGTGCACATATCACTTTAAGAAACCTCCTGTGGGCCAGTATTAAGTGCATTCATTACTGGCCATTTCCAGGGACAGAGTGTCATTTTGTATTAAAATGTTGAAGTGTTAACATGTCTGTGTGTAAGCTCTGTATGTTAATCAGTTTGTTTATAGGTATTGAATCTGCTATCCATCCTGATGTGTTTTTATGTAATAAAGCATCTTAAATGAACTACACCACCTGCATGTCTTATAAGTGTAGAGAGATGAGCGACAAATGTGTAGCATTTCCATCAGGGCTGGGTCAGAGACGGCCCTGTAAGCCAGGCACATATCACCCATTGGCAACCTCTTGGAGACAGAATACAGTGACAGGGCTTTCAGTCTTTCCACATAAGATTTGATATGTGTACCCTGTAAGTTCTTGGTAAGAAACCTCTGTGGTGTCTCCAATTGTAGCTGGTGAGGTACATGCAAACAGGAGTATTGTATTCAATTGTTGGTCTGTTGAGACTGAGTATAATGGAATTATAACATCCTTATATCTAGATCCGATGCTTTTACTTATAAGATGGACCACATAGAAGGATTTCCTTACTACTGTGGATACATGGTGGTCAAAGTTCAGATTGCTATCAATGTGAGTACCCAGATCACATACCACTGGGTCTACACTTAGGCAGGCTCTGCCTATAATGTAATTAGGATGGATGTCTGGATATCAGCTTTCCCAAAGGGAAGAATAATGCATTTTTTTTTTGCATTTAGCTTTAAATTGGGGCTTTGGCACCAATCATTTGTCTGTATTAACCCTGCCTACAGTATATCAACATCGCTGGGGGACTCAAGATTGCTCCCAATTTACAATTGTCAGGGGAACTTAGTCAGCCATGGGCCATCAAGGTTTGCATGCACTTCTGAGAAATACATTTCAAACAGTAAGGGGCCCAGCACAGACCCCTATGGTATGCCACTGGTACTGTTCTTTTGATAGAGGTGAAGTCACCCACTTTGACAATATGTATTCTGTTGGGAAGCCAATTGGCTGCCCACCTGGTAATGCAGGGGTTAATTCACAGCTGGGAGAGCTTCTGTATAATACCTATGTGGAGAATTATGTCAAATGCCTTGGCTAGGTCAAGATACGGGTATGCACTGTCTTTCCCTCATCTAGAGCTTTGGTGACTTTCTAGAAGAAGTCAACCATGTTTAACAGGCATGATCTACCTTTAATGAATCCGAACTGGGTTGGGTCCAGAGTTTGGAGATTACGTATGCCCTTGTTAATAAGGTCCATAAGGATTCTTTCTATGGCCTTGCAGATGAGGCTAGTCAAGCTTATGGGCCTATAATTCCCAGGTTCTGTTGACAGTCCCCTTTGTGCAGAGGGATTATTGTTGTTGTCCTCCGTTCCACCAGAACACAGCCAGTTCACAAGCTGTGGTTAAACAGAGATCCAAGTGGGCCTACTAGGTCATGTTTTAAGTTGTTTAAAAGGCAATCTGGGAAGATTGACTAGCCTCATCTGCAAGGCCATGGAAATAATTATTATGGAACTTATTAACAAGGACATAGGTAATCTTCAAACTCTGTACCCAACCCAGTTCGGATTTGTTAAGGGTAGTTCATGCCTGTTAAAGATGGTTGACTTCTTTAAAAGGTCCAAGGCCCTGCATGAGGGGAAAGACAGAGCATACTGCCTATCTTGACCTAGCCAAGGCATTTGACACAATTCCCTACTCAGCTAGTATAGAGAAACCCTAAACTATACCGTCTCACCAGTGCACTTCAGAAATTATCTTCACTAATTCAACTTTGTAATTTTGTCATTAGGCAAGGCTGCTTTCTGCCTAGAATAGCTTGCCTTTGACTTGTCCATGTTCTTGCTCCTTTGAACTGTTTAATCATCTTTCCACAGCTCTAGCTGTATGTATATGCACTTAACATTTTTTTTCATTACTATGCTTATTAATTATAGAAACGTTACCTGAATGACTGACATAATGTTATTAGTTTTACTATGAGTTTAAAAAGTATTGAAGAAGTAGGCATAATTACTAAATCTTTTATAATACTGATTGCTTTTTCTCTAAGTTGGAGCTAGATTAGAATGAGGCTGTATAACTAAGGGGATGCAGGGGGCTTAACCCATACAAAAAACATGTATCTTTCTGTTATGAACCAATGCATAAATTGCTGATGTGCTCAGTAAATATCTTTGGCACATATATGTAGTTTGGTTTGCAGGTTTAGTACAGACATGCATAAGCAGTTGTGCTTTGAGTTTGCACTTCTTCATATGGCACAGGAAACCTTAGTAGATTAGTACACTATAGATATGGTCCTCAGTTTAATTCTGAAATACTTATGCCATGAGGCAGGGTTAGTGGTGACAAATGTCAAGTTCCCATTTCCATGCTGTATTAAACTGTTGGAAATGTAGAGCCAATGAGTAAGTTATAAAAATGTAATTAAGAATACAAAGTTGAATCAATGATGTTACTGTACTTGACATATGACAAAATATAACAATGAGTGCAAGTGTCCTCCAGGCCATCTGGCATACAGAATTATTAATTTATTTCATGAAACTGGTTTGATTGACACAATCACTCTCTTTGCTACTTAATTGTACTTGTGAATGAATGAAATGTCGATATTACAGGAGGATAGCATAAGTAAGAATGACAAGTCACCCCCCCTGGATTCACCCAGGCCGGGAACAGTAAAGTATGTGCATGACATCATACTATAGACATGAAAGGCCTCCACAGAAATAAAAGACACTGAAAAGAATGCAGCAGGACAAGACATTATTTATTTCAGGAATATAGACAATAATGTTGTAGCATCTCTGCTTTGTGAAATTTACAAATTATAAGCATGAGGGAAAAAAAACAACAGAAAGATGTGATAAAATAGTTTACTACTCAAATATAAGCATTAATGAAAGTGATAGTGAACTAACAGCATGAAGTGCAAAAGAACAAAAGAGCTCACTGACACTACATTTGCAGCGACTAAGAATCACCATAAGTCCAAATTCACCATTATTATAACTGTTATGTTATAATAGCGTCACAGTTTAATAAACTAAGCTATTAAGTTTATGACTTACTGGTCTACAGGAACCATGACTGCCATAATGCCATTCCAATAGTTTTTATTTGCTATGTACATATCAAGATTATATTTAAAAAAGTTAATGAATTACTTTTTCCTGTTGCAAGGAAAATCTTATTCCAGAATCGTGAAAGGTGTTGTCCAATGTGTCTGCAATTTCTTTCTGCTACTGATATTTGTAACCAAATGAAAAACACTCCAGGAGACTGTAACAGGCCTCTCTCATGTAAAATAAAAAGGGGGAAAAATGTTCCACTCCACACTTAAGTTATTTAAAAAAACACGGACACACAAATAAAGTCACAGTTAAGCACTTTCATCCCTTATGTGAAATGGGACTTCCGAACAGTTGCACATTCCCCAATTCATCATTTTAAAACTTTGTTCAACCATGTGATCTATTATATCATTTTAAACCTTCCCCGGATATCATGAAGCTTGCACCAGGCGTAGGCGTAGCGTAGGCGGAATAATGCCAAATATGGCCGACGAGCGATTCAGGTACGATCCAATTCCACGTGCACTACCAGCGTATGCCAGAACTGCGCAGCCCTCGGCATAGGTATGCTAATCACCCCATGCACAGTGTTGCACCATGCAAATGAAGGCAGATAGTGATTCATGAAGTGGTGCAGGCGTAGCATAATCCCAGGGAAATGTAAACCAAAAAACATGGTTTACATTTTCCCAAACAGAACATCGGAGCTATGGAAGCGGACCAGACTCATGTATTACAAAGTTAACATATGACAATGGCTAAATACACAGCCAATGGCATAAGAAAAGATGCATAACACCGAAAAAACAACATTTAATGCCATGTCCACAGTAACGCACAGTACAACCGCAGGGCATGTGTGCGCAAACAGGAACATAAAGAAAATATATAAAAATGTCATAAAATTGCAATGTAATACAAATCAGGTTTTCACCATAATACACAATGATAGGCATGGAGCACCACAACCAAGGTGCAAGGGTTGCTAAGGGCCTGTGACAGTGTTCGGTGCAGTAACTATGAATTAGTAGTTAATGCCATGCAAATGAGGCAGGTAATACTGAATCGCAAACATCCTGCCTGATGAAGGATGTACCAAATGGTGCAGCACTATAACACCGAGGAGTGGCTCATAGGAGATACATGACATCAGCAGAGGGGTGTGCCACCATAGCAATAAGCACATTGGAGCAATGCAAATCTGGCCTGGCCATTGCTAAGCAAAGCTGCAGGACAGGGGTGGGGAGGAAGCTATAGAATCGTTCAGCTGAGAGCACACATGCTGCCCGAAAGCACATGTGTATGGGGAGGAAAACATGCCCAAAACCCGGTAAGCGGATGCACGTGCCTTGAACAATAGCACAAACAGGAAGATCAGGGGAAGAAAAGAAGGAAATGCCGAAGTAGGGTAATTGGAGTACTACTGGGCAATTAACACCAATCAACTCACGGCGGCCAATCGATGGCAGCTGACAATTCTGCTTGCAGAAACCTGCAAAACAGGATAGGGGAGGCAATGGATTGCAAAGAAAGGAGGAGAGGCATTGGATTGCAAAGATAGGTGATCTGTCATAGCAGAGCAAAGCAAACTGACAGTAGACCGGCAATAGCGCACATTACGCAAGATAAGCCAGGTCTAGGAAAGTACAAATGAAAGCAGGCTGCTGGATGCATGCCAGAAAATGGTAGATGGAACATGCAAAAATGTAAAGGGAAGATTAAGAGGTAATCCACGGCAGGCAAATGTAATTCAACACCAAAGGCACCACAATAGTAGTTCCGGTAGTAAAACACATAAGATACCCTGTAGCTACAATCGTACATACATACCCTATGACATCATCGGTGTTCACAGCACAATAGTATCAAGTGTAAAAGCACCCTACACACACCTGTGTATTCCCAAACACTGCACCATAGGTGTAAACACACGGGGAACTTTTAAAATGTACATGTTGGGAGATGCCATAGCTGTGATTCATCAGTATGTGTTAGAGACTGACGATGTTGTGGAGGATGATGCCGACAACCACCGCAGGCCCCGGAGGAGGAGAAGAGTGTTCAGACTAAGGGTAACCTACCAGGGGCTACATGATCTGGAGATAGTAGAGTGTTACAGGGTGGACAGGGACATCTTACAGCAAATAGTGGAGCTGTGCCGGCCACGCCTGAGAAGCAGAAACAACAGAGGGGAACCCATCCCAGTGGATACGAAAGTATGTGTAAGCTTGCAAATACTAGCCACAGATACCTTTCAAAGGATAACTGGAGATATAATGGAGATCTCACAGGCATCAGCATCCAGGGTACTACACCATTTCCTGGATGCTATGTTACCACATGCCAATGAGCATATATACTTCCCCCGAACTCAGGAGGAGTTGGCCAGCAATATGCGTCACTTCCACTGTGTGGCACACTACCCGGAGGTACTGGGTGCGATAGACTGCATGCACATACAAATCAAGTCACCACCCAGTGAGCATGGTAGGCACTACATAAACTGCAAGGGATTCCACTCCATCAACTGCCAGGTTGTGTGCAATGCCCAGGGCATTATCATGGATGTGTGTGCTGGCAGCCCTGGAAGCTACCATGACTCCCATATCTGGCATGCCTCACAGCTGTATCAGGTATTTGTCAGGGGGGATATCCCACATGACCACCTTGTGGGGGATGCTGGCTATGCACTGGAGCCGTGGATGATGACTCCCATCAGAAATGCACACACACCCATGCAGGAACGCCATAATGAGGCACACACACAAACCAGAACCATCATAGAGCGTGTGTTCGGGATGTTGAAATCACTGTTCCGGTGCTTGGACACATCTGGTGGATATATATCTATATATATATATATATCTATATATATCCATATATATATACACACACACACACACACACACACACACATATACACATATATATAATATAGATAGAAAGGGCGATAGAGTGATATATGTTGATATATACGGATTCAATGATATCTGCAAATATATATAGATAGGTCAACGACATTCATAACACTTTGGAGGTACAAATAAATAGGTTACCGCCAACTATGGAATGTGTAACATACCGACACGCGTAACCACAAGGCTGAAAGACCAAAAGAACACAGTACCGGAACAGTACAACCACAAGTAATAGTATGAAGATATGAAGGGACATTTAGTTACCGCTGCTGGTGTTGCGGTCCACGTAGATACTGTGTTCAACTGTGTTTGTGAATGCCGTAGTCCGTGTATGTATGTGTTGAGGGTTCCGTGTGTGTCTCCATGTGACTGTAATGTGTGTGTGTGTGTGTGTGTGTGTGTGTGTGTGTGTGTGTGTGTGTGTGTGTGTGTGTGTGTGTGTGTGTGTGTGTGTGTGTGTGTGTGTCCGCATCATGTGTCTGTTAGTGCCAACTCGATGGTAGATCATTACAGTAGGTGTGGGTATAGCTAGCCGTAGGCATACGGTTACCACCTGTCCCACATTAGGAGGGACAGCTTCTCCCTGGGCAGGTATGTCCTGACATAAAACATTACAAAGGGCAACTGTCTGAGATTGTAGGACATTATTATGTCCCATATATTATGTAATAGTTGCATTAAATAGTTATGCCTGTATGTAAGAAACGTAAATGTTACATGCAATATGATAAGTAGCCAAAGTCCTACAACAATAAGTATGTATTGAGGATAAAAGTATGTGCTATCCTGTGTACTGACCGTGGGTATGTGTCAGCCTGTAAACAGTGATGTGTGTCCTGCAAGTGTCCCACAATGTCCATATGAAAAGGTGCCAACCCATGGCAAAGAGGTTCTGTCACCAACACAACTGCAATGACTGCAAATATCTGGGACAGAAATACATGGGATAGCTGTCATTTAGACATATCCCTTTACATATCGCTGCAATTCCGAGGGTATGGAAGTATCAACCTCACCTGCATACTATATAGAAACCAATTAACAACGGCCCAATGTAAAATCCCATAACATAAGTCTACTAACCGATAGCTCTTTAATTACGGACGGAGCCCACACACATATATATGGAATATGTAGAAATGCAAGCCCCACAAACCTGTATATGCTACGTACACCCACCGACATCCCCCACACTAGAAACTGTAGCAATACAGACTGTAATTACAGCACAAACATCCAGTCAGTCAATTACAACTGCAGAACCATCAACATACCTTGTGAGAGACACAATTAAAGGCGCCATGCAAAATTGTAGCCGTTGTATAATGGAACAAATGGCGATGTTACAGGTTTTGTTTGCAATAGTCCGTTATCAGACGGTTGGGATGACAGGTACACCCACATGTTGAACCACATACTCTAGCTGTCACACACAATCCACGGGGGACATGAATCCACAGTATACTTGTCTCTACACATAGCAGTTGCAATTACACACAACAAAACACAATACAGGCCGTCTCCCCAAAGGTAGGGCAAATGGGCAATGCCCAAGTGGAGAAATCAATTATACCACACTGTTGCCATGTAATTGGCGAATGGAGTAGCTGCACAGCTGATGTGTATGTAATTAGTCACTCAGGAACACCAATTGGTGGCAGGAAACCCACATGTTACAGGTATCGACGTATATAAAGATGACTTGCCAGACATTCAAACCATATGCTCATACCATATACTTGTTTAAGCAGTGTAAGAGAGATAGAGACAAAAGTTCAGAATGAAAACAAGCTATATAGGACACTCGGTATGTATGTTTATGTATAGCATGTTTTGAATTAATTATTTAGTGTATGTATAGCCTGGTTTGCATGAATTAAAAGTGTCCGCAATGCATAAAGTGGGAAAAGGTATTTATGTAGTGATGTCTTGCTGAGCATACTAATGCTTGTAGAAACCATGCGTCTAGCAGTGGGCCACAAGGTACACATCACAGACACCATAAGGGATGCTACATGAGGGCTTTAAATAGAACAATTCCATACAACCCGCCGTCAGTGGTAGGGTATGTCCAACAAGTACGTGCCATAGTAGAGGATAATATATGTTGATATACTGTCACAGTAGGCATGTGTATGGGCATATAATGACAATGACATGTCTAAGGTGGTCCCACTGTGCAAGTATGCTTTGCATTATGGGATACTATGTAAAATATGTGTAATGTATAGTATTGTAGGTAGATATGTCAGATACTGTACACAGCATAACAGGCATAACATGCATACCAAAGGTATCGTCCATTGGTATGTACAATAACAGGATACATATGGCTTGTAGGCACGGGACAGTGTAATAGCATGATAGCTAATCGGAATGGAAGGGCTACCAAGTAACCATGCACAAAGGACATGTAATAGCTTCACAGGTTCATAGTGGGGTACTATGCAGTCTGGCAAGTCTATGTGTAAGCACAGCTACAGTGTTCACACCAGTGGCACCTCTCTAGGGTAGTGTCCTGTGAACAGCAGAGCCATGTGTTACCTGCACCTCTGCACAGTACAGCCACTGCAGTGATCCCTGGCGTACATGTGTCTCCCAACCACCAAGTGAGGTATCACATGAACAGTGCTACTGAGTGTCCCTACGTGATGTACATAGGACTCATGTTCCAAAGCATGGTGAGTGTCCGGTTTGGGAATGTAACCCTCAAGCACATCCCACTCATCGTTGCGTGTGTGCACATATCCTTGAGCATGTTGCTCACAGTGGCTTTTGCTTATGTTGCGTATGTGGAGTATATCCATTAATATTGTTGTGGACATGGGCCCTGTCTGTTCAGCAGAGGTCACCCCTGAGTATGTAGTATGCAAATGTGCACAGACGTGGTGTCCGTACATCAGCCGCATACTTTAACTGTCGAAGCTCAATAAACGTCATAGCGTGTTAATGTTGTGGTATGTAAAACTGTAGTCATTGTGTAAGGTACACCCTAAACGGAGTGGTGTACCCTTGAATGTGTGTAGATGTCTGGAGTTCAGAGGTACAATGGGTGCCTATGTACCAGCTACACACCCAGTACAGATAAGTGTGCCCATGTAGAAGGATATCCATGCCACAGTGGCAATATGGTAACCACAGGAGTGGGTGCGACATATGTGTGTACTATGAACACGTACAATGTGACATATACGTAGGGGACTACCACCTATGTGATAGTCAGTGGGTGAATGGTGTAATGCAAAGGTGATGTTCATGCACCTTGTGTCATGCAGCTGGAGGCCATGATATTCATATCAGGTATCTGTCACAGTGACACCTGTATGGATGGAGCCAGTATCAGCTGGTGGATCAATCATGGTGCTTTGTATGCAGGGGGTTGTAAAGCTAGGCAGGGACAGTCCCTCTGTGCTAGCCTGTACCTCAGGGAAGCATATACTGAACATGAGGGGCCCTATGACTGACGACTGTGGTATGCCAAGTGTAACTGAAATGCAGTAGGTACTATGGTATGCTACCCTCATTGTGTGTTTCCTATCCATGAGCCACATTGCATAACATCCTGAGACATTGGGTACGATATGCAGGTGGATGTGTATGTTGTCAATACCAGAATGGAGAACGGTGCTGAAAGGTATTGAGAGGACAATGTAGGATGTGTGGACCCCCATACCGTCATCAACTACCCTGGTAACTGTATGAAAGGAGCCCACCAGGTGTAGGGGCCTTGCTCTGGCCCTAACAAGTCCAACCCGGGTGGCATCAAAGGACCGGAGCCCAACAATGTTTCTGTGAATGACGTCCATGATGATGTGCCCCATAGCTGTGCAGAACAGTCCAGTCAGGTGTGTAGGACTATAGTCCCACTTGTGCATTGTGGCGTCACCTGTGTGGAGTGTCATAAATGTTGCTGTGTGCCATTCAGGGATCACAATGTCTGATACAAGGCTATTACTGAATATGGTGGCTGAGTGGGGAGACATGTCATTCAGAGGTTTGTGGACATCACAGCCTGGGACTTTGGAAGGTGACATGAGGCCAGTGTCCCAGGACATATAGAGTGCAGGTTAGTGCTGTGTAGATGTGACCACAGGGACACTGCAATGTTCCTGCATGGATTGTGGCCCTGTAGTGAGTGAGAGGGTGTAATGTTAGCATTGAATCCATCCGCCAGCATGTTGCCAACATCACCTGGGTCTGTAATGTTCCTGAGTGACTGTTGTATGTGAGAGCAGATGTGGGTATTGCTATTGACTACTGACATACCACCATAATGCCTTGTGGTACACCCTGGAATGTGTCACAGTAATGTTTACGTAGCTAGTCTTGGAGTATGTGATGAGGGATCCCGTGGCCCTACCGAGGCTGACCAGTGAGCTACCTCACCCATGGGATTGTACACCACTGTGCAACAGCCTCCACCTGTTGTCGTAAATTATGTCCATGGAACATGACCACCAGAATGGCGTCTGTTATCTGGTGTGTGCCATCATGGCTCTGTGTGGAATAGCATGGTCCATGCAGTCATGTACGTGCTAATGAAGTGCACTGGGGTATGTTTCAGTGTTTGTATGTGCATTGTCCATCTGCACAGGTGTCATGACATTAACTACTGCTGTCATAAGACGTCTTTAGTAGGTGTTGCAGTACTCATGTACTGTGTATGCCGTGAAGGGTGTGGTGCCGGGATGTGGCTAACTAGGGTGATTAGCATATGTTCAGAATCCACCAATGAGGGGATAACCCCAGGTGTGGAATACCAGTCACATGTTGGTAGTGTTCATGTCAAGGATAATGTTGGTCTTGGAGGTGGTGTGTATGGGTTGATCCAGCCGAGTGGAGGTTATGACTCACGGATGTGTCGGCACATGAATGGCTATCCCAGTTAAGTGTGGGGTAGTGTCAGTCACACATCAGTAGTAGCTGTCTGAGCCCTACTGTCCAGTACACCAACAGATGAGGTGTGGTAACTGTGGGGAATGTTGTTGAATCTGTAGCTTGTTACAATGTGTATAGCAGTTCCAGACACAGTTAGTTGCACGTGGAGCAGCTCTGATGCATTGTGCTAAGTAACTAACCAGGGTGTGTGTACAACATAGTGGGATATGGGAACACCTCAGCTGTGGGTGTGCCGGTCCAGGTATGTGCCTGAAAGGTATGGTCTGTCTATAACCTGTCATTGCAGGTGTGCTCTGCAGAGCCTAGAGGCAGGTCCCAGTCACTGCAGAGATATTGAAGTGGTGCATTATAAGGTCTGCCTTGCTTGCGTGCATCACAGAGGAAGATGCAAGCATTGTGTCACATGACTCCATGTCTTGCTTGCCAGTTAACGTTCTGCCGGTGGCTGTTAGTGGAAACTGTGCAAGACAGGCAGTATAGAAGCAGCATGAGCCTTACATGTGATCTGTACTCCCAGGGCTGACAGGTGCAGGTCATCTGTGCCAAAGCATTGTGTTTGACCAGGTCAGTCAAAGCGGACAGATACCAGATGCCTGTGGAATGACAGCAGAAGCATAGGCAACTGTTGAAGTGACACTGTCAGTCGTACAGTTGTACAGTGGTATTGGGTCTGGATGAATGCATAATGCTCTCCAGGGCTTGGCCCACACCTTCAGGGCTACAAGACTGGTGAGCTATTGCATGTCCCTGCACACGTAGTCTGTGAAGTGGCATCTCAGGGCAGTCACACTAACATGGAGAATGACAGTCACATCATACCTGGTGAGGTGTGGCATGGGTGCATAGGTTATGTTGCAGAACCAGTTACCCTACAGCAAGATGTAAGCGACTATCACCTTGTGTAGCCTGCTGTGTGGAACTGCAGTGTGCCTGCCTACAGAGTCACCTATGACTGGTGTGTTGTGTATGTTATAACACCCTATTGACTGTATGTGATGGGCACACATGATTCTGTGGGGCTATAAGTTGGTGATGTCGTGTTCCGTGATGGGGGCTGCCTCTGGTGCCTACACAGAGTATGGAGAGGTACTGCACAAGTTGTCCCCGTATGTGTGGCCTGTGGTGGAGAGCATGTGTGACTATGTGATGAGTGGGGTGTGTTGTGATTGTTAAACATCCCCACATGACTGTCAGGTGCAGTCAGGGTTGGTGACAGCATTACCCCCAGCAGGGCTGCATAAGTGTATCCCCCACAGGCTGTAGTCTTGTATGTTGGGAGGTGAGCATTGAATGTGTACATGAGACAATTGCTCTATTGCCACATGTACGACATATTCATCATATAGACAGGAAATAGCACCGGTACGTGACAGTTGGACATGCCTGTATATACAACCATGTCTCACAGGATATGTGAGTTATGTGTGTACAACAGCTGTTGTACCATAAGCAAGCTGGAAATATGAGGACAGCCAGTGTACCTGTGGGAAATGGTGTGGAATGGGTGCTATATTAATCAGTAGTTCATGACATGCCCACAAGTTCTGAACAAGTGTTTAGCATGAACATACAATACAGATAGAGTGTTGGATAATATCACCCCACAAGTGGTGACGACAGTCATAATAGGTGGCACCGCACCATAACCCTGCGGAGTATGGTCTGCATGCCCCTGAACCATTATCAATGTAGATGTTAGCAGTACAGATGTACAAGACAGTATGGATGTTTGATTACAAATACCCTTGTATGTCACAGGAGTGTTCTACCAGTGGCCTGTTGACAGACTCACAACTACAAAAGGTGCCAGAGTGACATGTGCATATCACACCATTGCCAGCTACAGTAAAACAGGGTTAATGTGCTGTACTCCACCCTCATTGTAGCCCATAACACACAGACAAATGTTAGGCATCTGTGTATGTAAGGATGTGAATGGCCATGACCTATGAGCAATAGCTGTGTCAGTGTTGTGAACAACATACAGAATGGGCTGTGTGGGTGAGGTGTGTGACATATGTGCACATTCTGATGGATGATATCAGCATTGTCACTGCTAGGTAAACATCCCTTTACCCATTAACTACCACCTAGGCTGTGGTCAACATTATGGACATTGTGTAAGGGATGGTGCTGTGCAGTACACCTCCCTGACTTGGTGACATCTCCAGGCCCCTTAGGTAGTCATACAAAGTACCCATGACATGCATAAGCATGGAGATCATTGGATAGACATATACAGCACTGGGGTGACCAATATTGGATCACATATCACCTTTAAGGGGTAATGGCCATGCGTGGATGGGTGATACCAGCCTTCACAATCCTCACCTCCACTATGCAGCATGCTGTCTACCTTGCATAAAGACATTTGCTACACCATGATGATGGACATGCTACATGTCCATAACCTGATCTGAAAGACATACGTCATGGACAGCCACCGTCCTAATACTAGGATCGCCACATGCTGGACAGATCCCTATGCCATACATGTGACATATTCCCGCCATACCATGCAACCCTGTCCATCAAAGCTGCACATGTCATCCCAGTCATACATGGTGTGATGGCCGCATGGTAGGTGTAGTATCAACTATCTGGATCAGTAATGTGGCACTGAAGCACCTCACGGTGGCATAATGGCTGTCGGTTACAGCTGGGAAACCTTGCCCATACATGCTATGGTTGATAACCATCCCTGCTAATGACGTCCAACTAGCCATTGTCTCATGTCTATCACATGTGCAACACAGGCGATCCATGGCAGGATGTTGAACAGCTGTACAGTGCTATGTAGATGTATATGGCAAAACACATGCATGTACACGTTACCATGCGTATGTGTGCATTGTCACTGCTCAAGTTCATTAAGGCTGTGTCTGTGTTGATATGTGACATATACACAGCATCACGGTCAACAGCATTACCGTGGACACATCCAGGCATGTGCAGATAGGTAAGAACACCAGTGCAGGCAAACAGACATGCCCACATCAAGACAGCATTCACATGGAGTGTGAACACTATAATGAGGTGACACACATATATGGTGATGATATCCAATGCATAACGGGTGTTACATGTGTGTGACACAAACATGTCAGTCATGTCAGTGTCATGATGATTTCAAAGATAACTGTGCAGATGTATTAGATGTCATAGAAATGTATGTGCAGCAGTATCTCTGTACATCTCTGAAACTGTGACCTGCCACCATCATTATGTCTTACAGATAATGCCTCGTACACCACTTCCAGCATACAGCTGCCAGGAGGATGATGTCCTCATCCTGTACCTCCATGAGAACTATGAGGTGTTGTTCAGCCATGTGCCACAGCATGCCCAGCAGCGGGACGACCTGTGGCAGGATCTGCTCAGGAAAGTGAACGATGTGGGTGGCCATAACTGTACCTACCAACAGGTGCGCAGACACTGCACGGACCTGATACGACATGCAAAACAGCGTGCCACTGCAATTGCCAGGGAACAAGGTGGAACAAGTGGTGGGCCACCAACCCAGCCCCCACTCACACACACTGAGGAGTTACTGGCCAGTCTGGGGGAACCCTCAGAACAGCATCCACAAACACTATCTGCCATCATGGAGGTGGGTGGGTGTCTCCCAACCAATGAGCCTGGAGTTACCTGGTAAATCAGTACTGCACATATGGCTACTATATCCCATTTATGTGCATGTGTCACTGTACATTATGTAATGTAACAACATACGCATGGTATGTGGACACACATGCTGCATACTACAGTATGCTACCCTGTGTATGCACACATGTGCATACTATATGCTATTGTACAGGTGAATGTGATAACATGCACAGTGCACCCTGTGGCTGTCATACAGTCAGGGATAATGTTCATACTGCTGTGCCACCCCTATACAGGTACCTCTGGCGTGCTGCACAGACATGAGTTTGTTGCAGGTGAGACTGTCATCAGTATCAGGCATGTAAAAGCATAGATCTATTTGCCATGTGGCCAGTTAACACTTCTGCACTTGATGTTTGTTCCATTCATGACATACAGGTCACGTCACGCATCATTCACACTGGCCACCCATGTGCAATATATACAAACAAACTGACACACCGACATGAAACCAGAGTATTTGTCATCGCTACATGTGTGGTCAGCTGTGCATACAACAGTGGAGGTGTTCTACAATGGAGGCATATGTACTATACAGTGGAACAACATCTGTGGTACGCAAACAGTTCCACACAATGAGCTGTGATATGGGCAGCCCACAGGAGTCACCATTGTGTTATATGCCCCTGCAATGAGTGCACACATTGCGATGTGCCATCTGACATGTCCCAGACATGTAGAGTATTGGCTGCAATAATGTCACACTGTCCCATAACCCATACCTCACATACAACCTGTTGTCTGCATAGCCCTGTTGATGGTGACATATCTGACATCTATTGGTGTATGTCATATGGGACAACACAGACATGTGTGATAGATGGCCATCACACACATTTGTCCAACACATGTGCACCCATGGCCATGGGGGATGGCCAGAGATACGTAGCCACACAGTAGATGTGATGTGTATACACCCTGTTTCACATTGTCCACACATGGTCCAATTATAGCCTTAGTTGACCGATGATACAGTTGCTGTGGTACACTGGACATCCTAAAAGCCTGTGCACAGCCAGTGGAGGTGCCACCGACGTCTACCATATAAGATGTGTTGAACATCATGCCTGTGTCATAGCATGACAGTAGTCATCTCTACAGCTTCCACAGACGTTGACACCACATCAGGCCACTGATACTGTACATTTCCCTTGCTGCTGTAGGACATCACTGTTAGGTGTGCACCTCATGTGTGTGGTATAGCAATGTCATGTTGGACATGGTGAATTGACAGGTCTGCTATGTATGGACATGGTTGCCAGGCAGCTAAGACTCTGTAGTTTTTGTGCAGAGGTGTCATCTGTAGGTCTTCCAGTGACCTGTCACATGACACAGCATGGTTTGGTGTGTATACACCTCAGCATCGTGGGTCACAATTCACAGTTATTCATGGGTATGCATGCAGTTATGGCTATGCAATGTGTACATACTGTATAGCAATATAGATGCCTCATGATGCCATGAAATGGCACAGTGTCTGTACTTCACACTGTAGAACAATGTAGATGGCTCACACTACCCTTCCATGCACATGCACATCTGCTAAACATGCATTCTTAATGTAGGGCATACAGACAACACCACAATGTGATGGCCATTACAACGCTGTACATGTCAGGACACCATTGTGTCAGACATGTATGCATGTTAATGCACACGTCAGCAGATTACATGCCAAGGTCACGTCAGCCATGTGTACTGTTATCCTGTTCTGGTCCACATGGTGTATCATGGGGATGCATGCATACTACCATGATTGTGTGAACTGCATGGCTACTGGTATGACACATGCTTGCTGCATTGTGCACCCCAGGGGGTATGCTTACTAACACTAGTAATGTCAGAGCTGCATGCCGTCTGCTGTATCACAGGCATGCTGCATGCCGTCTGTCAAATCACATGCATGGTGTGTGTGTGTGTGTGTGTGTGTGTGTGTGTGTGTGTGTGTGTGTGTGTGTGTGTGTGTGTGTGTGTGTGTGTGTGTGTGTCTGTGTGTGTCTATTGTAATTTAGAGTCTTTCTTTACATTCACTGCTGATGTAGGTGTGTTACCCTCATGCAGTCCATCTGATGTTAGTCTCCCCACAGATACTAGCAGTGATGAACATATGCATGAGGTACAGGCAGGGTTGTAAGGGGCTGAATCTGTGCCAATGGTTGCCATCCCAGCTATGTCCACCTCTTCCCCACACACAGTTCTGCTGCCAACACATACTGCATCACCGGTGGCCATAGAGGAAGGACAGTCAGCATCTGTTAGCATGGAACAGCGACATGTGGTGGCTACAGAAGGTGTGTCTCCACACCATGGTGTCAGTGTAATGTCTGCAGATGTGCCACACAGGCATGTGGCCAGTGCTGCTCGTAGGAGGACCTCTGGCAGACAAGCACCTGCAGGACAGAGCACAGAAGCTGGTATCACCAGATGCATGTTCCAGACTGTAATGGCGGCACAGGGATGTGTTGAATGGCAGAACAGAGAAGGGCAGTGGCTGCAGAGGGCTGCTATCCATACCCTAAATGACAACATCCAGGCATTGGCAAATGCTCAGCAGTAGATTGCTGATGTTCTGGACAGGCGGTTGGGTGACATGGTTGGAATCCTTGACCGTGGCATGGCAATCCACGAGCGTGAGCTGTCTGTGCTGGAACATCTGGTAGGAGTGAGGTGTAGGCCACGTGGACGTAGGCCAGCTACACCACCTAGTGCAGGTCGACATGAGCATGCCACCTCACATGCCCGCTCCCATAGTGCCAGTAGCAGTAGCAGTGCAGCTGGTGCTGCGCTGTCCAAAGCAGGACACAGCAGGCCACGTGGACATGGCCCTGGATGTTCCCAGCGGGGACACAGTTCCAGTGGACATTTGTCATTGGACAGTAACCAATTTGTACCTCTGCCTGGTAGCGCCCATGCAACCCCTGGCAGGCACAGGTCACGTGGCCATGGCCGGACACAGTGAGCTGTACAACCTGGTCTGTACAATCTGGAGCTGTCAATAATACCCCTGTGTAGGCCTCACAAAAGGCAGAACTGTGTGCACACATAGATGCACACAGCAAACACATCTGTAGGGCACCAAAACACCCACATGCATACTGAACAGACATGTCCAATCATATCACCACCCCTTACCCACACACATGATGTCACCCATTGGTGCAGCCTATGCCCCTGGCACACATTATCACCCTGTGCATATGATGAAGCCTGTGCTGCATCCCTGTCATCCACACCATCGGTGCAGGGACATGCTTAAATGGTCTGATGCACAGGGTGAACAGAATAGTGAGATGTGTATATTACATTAGTTGTGTATGACTAGTGAGGGAAGTGTATATTACGTTAGTTGTGTAAGAATGGTGAGAGATGTGTATATTACATTAGTTGTGTACTGTTGACACGCACCAGACATACCATGTAGTACAGGTGTAGCATGCATTGTTATATGTGCACAACCATGTAGTACAGGTGTAGCATGCACTGTTACATGTTCACAGTATGTGTCTCGGTACAACGGTAACAGCATGTTGGTAATGATGCCCTGGTTCCCTCCTTATGGTTTACTTCCATGTGCCTACAGGTAGCAGTGTTTGCAGTCTCCCATGTGTAACTGTGGAGTACTCATTCACTTATGGCAATCTCAGCATGCTATACGTAGCCTCAACCAGACTGGAAAGTCTAACACACCACAGATGTCCACACATATACTGATCCAGCAGCCTGTGTGCAGTTTAATAGGCTACAGTGGCTAGAGACGTGACATCCATTCCAGGTCACATCACAGGTATGTTGGCATGGTGCAGGGGTTGTACACAGTTGGACAATGATAACATTAGAGGCCACTTGATAGCATGAGGCCTCATTGTGTAGCAGTAATACCATGTCACAGTACAGGAACGTGCCCACACTCACGGGGTCAACAGCACTACAACGCACACCCCATAGTGTTGAGGTGAGGACACTTGCCTATGTGGTCATCACCCTCACAGTACTGTGCACCCACATGATGCGACACAGAGAAAGGACATGTACAGGTAGCCAGTACGGCTGACACCGATGGCACCAACAGGGTAGTAGACTGCATCACCATGAGGGGTTGGGATCCTGTGTGTTCTTTATGGTAGCATACACCCTCACTCCATGCACCAGACAGCCATACATACATACACACAGACACACACACACTGTGGAGACCACAACTGTCATACAAATATGGATAGCTGATGTGTGTGATACACACACCACACCTGCCTACGTCATGCTTTCCACACTGCAGTATGTACAGATGTCTACAACAGTGTACAGGGGTGTGTCACAATTGGGATGTATTCACCACCATATGTGGCATATATGGTCACACATGCAAACACACATGGCAGTACTGTGAATGATACACCTGCTATATGATGATATGTCTGACAGACATGCAGCAGTATTGGCTGCATTATGTGCACCAACGCTATGTCCGGCAATTGTGCTGCTATATGCACACGAGAGGATGTAAGTGTTACAGGTGTCGAGTGATGTACATTCAGTAACACCTGACCGCTGTGTAGGTTTTATGTCTTCACCATCAGGTAACAGTAACATAGCGTACTGTTTGCACATGTAATGGTATGATGGTGTGTGATACACCTGTGAGCCATACCTAGCGAACATCCATCTACACAGGTGGATCACCACTGTACGTACACACATCCATCCATACCTGATGTGCATCCTATGGTACTGTCAGTATGTCACCATATACAGGTGTCAATGATGGGGCTGCATTGCTACTGCAGTTTGTAGCTAGGCACAGATGAGTTACTTACATCAGCTACTGCACATGCATGGCAGCTGCATGCACACTACAGTTTGTACATGTGTGTTGGTCCTACATGCCTGTCATGTAGCCATGTTTGTATGCATTGCAATCGGTGGACATGTGTGTTGACATACATAACACATGGACTGTTGCATGATACGATGGGTGTCATGGGTAACTAGTACAGAGGGAATGTGTCAACATTGCTACCTCATGTACTGTTGGCATTCAACAGCCATGGACCCACCTTCCATTTGCATGCATATGATTGCTGTAGCCACTTGTCTGCATGGAGGACAGCAAAAGCTATGCTATGTACATATGTGTTATGTGTGTGGTCCATGCACATATCCACTGCAATTACATGTATGACATATCCAAACATGTGTCTTCATTGGTGTACAGCGACAGTCATCTGTCACAGCTGTGTAAGACCCAGGGCCCCAGTTATATGCAGAGCTGACCTGGTTATGTACAGTGGTATCATTGCAATGCATAACGCATGATGGAACCCTGTCGGTACATGTGTAGTATGTACAGTTGCTGTACACCTTTGTACAGTCCAGTGGTCATGAGGCACATGGTGTTGTGTTGATGTATTGCTGGTCCAACAACATGGTGATGTCCGAGGGCTACATTGTAGACTGCAGTGTGTGCCTCTGTGATCTGCACCTGAGACATCTGTGATGGCTCCTGAGTGTGTACTGGTCAATACATGTGAGTGGCCTTCATGTACGTGGGGACAGTAATACCATACTGTGCCCTTCCGTGTTTAGAATCTGTGTGCATGCAAGATGGACCTTTGCAACTGCTAAGTTTGTGAGCATGCCCTGTATGCCATTGTGTAGTTGGACACACAGTACATTCCAAACTGCGCCCTTCCGTGTTTGGTATCCATGTGCATGCAAGATGGCCCTTTGCAACTGCTAAGTGTGTGAGCATGCCCAGTATGCCGTTGTGTAGTTGGACACACAGTACATTTCAAACTGCGCCCTTATGTGTTTAGAATCCATGTGCATGCAAGACGGCCCTTTGCAACTGCTAAGTGTGTGAGCATGCCCTGTATGCCGTTGTGTAGTTGGACACACAGTACATTCCAAACTGCGCCCTTCCGTATTTGGTATCCTTGTGCATGCAAGATGGCCCTTTGCAACTGCTAAGTGTGTGAGCATGCCCAGTATGCCGTTGTGTAGTTGGACACACAGTACATTCCAAACTGTGCCCTTATGTGTTTAGAATCCATGTGCATGCAAGACGGCCCTTTGCAACTGCTAAGTGTGTGAGCATGCCCAGTATGCCATTGTGTAGATGGACACACAGTACATTACAAACGGACTTGTGATACTAAGCGTGTGTGCATGGCCAGTGACACCTTGTGTCGGTGATGTGCCTCTGTGTATGGGCATGGCCACTGACAGCCTCTATAGCGACGGTGGACATCCAGGCAACAGATGTCCATTTTCAACCTCACGATGGATGCCTACATTGAACACACTGACAGTCTTGCAGGGTGTACTGTCTGTGGTGCGTCCTGTATATATGTAGTGTTGTTGTAGTGCTCCGTAGATATTTAGTTGCCCCGATCACACCACTGCCATGTGTTTGTCTAGGTCTACCTTGGGACAGTAATATGCTTTCAGACTGCTCACTCTCTATACATTCCCTATCGGCATCTTAGCCTTTGTGGATGATGTCACCCACCTAGAAGTATGCCTCTGGGAGTGCTGTGTTCAGTAATCTCGGTAGCGCGTTCTGTAAATGCGTATTGCTGTAGTGTGATAAGGTAGTTAGGTATATGTTCGACTCCCAGCCCTGCCATGTGTGTGTGTGTGTGTGTGTGTGTGTGTGTTTCCAGCTGCCTGGGGACACAGTAATGCTTTTAGATGCCTCACACCACATACATTCCCTATCGACGTCTTAGCCTTTGTGGATGATGTCACCCACCTAGAAGTATGCCTCTGGGAGTGCTGTGTTCAGTAATCTCGGCAGTGCGTTCTGTAAATGCGTATTGCTGTAGTGTAATAAGGTAGTTAGGTCTGTGTTCTAATCCCAATCCTGCCATGTGTATGTGTGTGTGAGAGAGTTTCCCACTGCATAACAACAGTACATTGCTTTTACACTATTCACTCTCCATAGAATCCGTACGGCGTCTTTGCCTTTGATGCTGATGCCAGCAAGCTAGACGTATGCCTGTGTGAATGCTGTGATCTAGTAATCACGGTAGCACGTTCTGTACATGAGTAATGCTGTAGTGTGATAAGGTAGTTAGGTCTGTGTTCTGCTCCCAACCCTGCCAAGTGTGAGTGTGTGCGTGTGTGTGTGTGTGTGTGTATATCTATTTATATATATGTAATGTAGATAGATATTGATATGTATATGGATATTAGCACTATTGAATGTGCTGCATTATCTGTACATGAACACCTTTGACGTATGTAAATCTGCTATGGCTCTGTGATAGTGCACATACTGTGTGCTGTAGTGATCCTGGGTTATAGTTGTGTAGTGACCATTTATTTTGTTGCTGAGTATTACAAGGAACATTGACAACAATGATAGGACAGCACCTTTAAATGGTCGTGTGCACATCTTAGCAACAGCCAGCAGTGGTTATTACTTTGGAGGATGAGTATGGCTCATATCACTATGTATTAACTGACACTACTATGCAAATCAGGTTAACATCACTGACTCCCATTTATCCACAGGTTGTAATACAGATCCCAGGAATGTATGTGTATACATTAACAGGTGCAGAACTGGAATATTGTTGAATGCATGGAGGGGTGTCCATGGCCAGTAATGGTGATCTGTACAACCTGGCAGGTACATTCTGTGACTGTCCCACAACCTCCTGTATATGGCTGGCACATGCTGAAACTGTGTACATGCAGACACACACACATGAAACAAACAGCTAGGGCTAACACATACACACACATATTGCATCAACATTGGGCCATGCAAACACTGTTGTCCCTCACACACACACACACACACACACACACACACACACACACACTTACATGTTGATTGGATGGCTCAATGACAGGCTTTGGAAAAGAAACACCATACCCTGTGCATATGATGACACCTGTGCCACCACCTGTAATGTGTAACATTGATGCAGGAACAGACTAACATGGTACTGATGCACAGGGTGGCTTTATAGCACTGTATTAATGTTATACTGTTGTTAACACAAAGTGTGATATCCTTCTAGGTGTATGTAAGCAGGCATGATGCATTGCAGCTATGACCATCAATGTAGTATAGTTTACAGCACTGTTGATTCTGAAGATTTATTATCCATCCATGTGCCATTTGACTGATGTGTGTAGTATTGGCAGCATGTGTTTCAGAGTGTGCAGTACGTGTGTGATGTGTGTAGTACAGATTTATACATGCTTACAAACGCGTACACTGGCTTACACGACATTACACGGGCTTCAACATTCTTACACTAGCTTACTCGTTCTTCAACGCACGCACACAGGCTGACACGCACGCACACATGCTTACTCGGGCTTACAGGCACGCACAGGCATGAACACACTGTCAGCAGGCTTGCAAGACACTTCAGTGATATCCATGGCATGCACTGTCAGTTTCCTGACTGTACCTAGGATAAATCATAACACGCCTCTTCCACTGATGAGTAATTGACAGCAAACATGTGACACATTGCTCCGATAGGATTACAGTGTTTTATACATACACACTCATGATGTCACCTATCATCTACTCTGATAGTCCCCTTAACCTACTCTTCCACTGTAGTGGCTTAGCCCATATGGCATGACAAATTGTGATTCACTATCCTCAGCCTCAATTGCATCGGATTGCCTACTAATGCTTGGTTACATCTCTAACAGAGCGCTTCCACACATAGCAACCAGTACTCAGTAGCCATCTTGTCTTCAGCTTGCCATTCACCTGCATGGCGAACTAACTGTTAACTAAAATTACAATTTCTATGTGTATTTTAAATATTTTTCTTGTTTTAAAAGCGCAGCGTGTTTTCGCGCCACTGTGCTATGCTTACACACCGGAGATCGGGGGAGGACAGATAGAGTTTTATTAATTTCCAATGGGAAAATATGCCACTGGCCTCATATTTGGCCATTGGCATGCTTTTTCAACTGAATTCATCCTTTATTTGCAGCTGACATTGCTCAGTTTAGCTACATGCAGAATGTAACTCGGTTAACATCCGAGTACATTTCTGCACATAACTCAACTCTTGCACGGACAGCTTACTGTTTCATGTATTGCAGATTTACATAATTTGCATAGCTTTCACCTACAAATGGGGCTATTTGCATATCCTAACATAGTCCGTGCAACGTTCATTTTGGGGCTGTTTTACACGCCCCTACAGGATATTGCTGAATAGCTCGGCAGACATCTTGCCTTGCTCTACTCTTCCTCTACTGGTACATGCCGGCCAAGGCTCCATGACTCCTGGCCTAAGCTTTGCTGTGTGCTAATATGTCTATTTGTGGAGTATGCATGGCTGTAGGCATGTTTTGACCTGCTACGTCTGACATTTCTACAAAGCAGCTCCCACTTTCATCATTTGTAATGGTAACAGCCCTATAGGTACTATATATACAGCTGTGACATTTGACATGTCAACACATACCTGCAGTCAATACTAAACTGACTACTTCAGCGCTTTTCATACCTTCAGATCTTTCTTGTAGTAGTATAGTCGATAATACTGTTTCCTATAACATGTATCTGTTTCTGATACAAGATATATCATTTTAATATACCACTACACACAAGAAGAAATCATAGGCCAGATGCCATTACATTCCTTTTGCAGGACACACCCACCTAGAGTGTTGTGTTCCTCACAAAAGCCAACAGGTGCTAATAAAAACATATTATGCTATCATCTACCTTATGTGTTCGCCAGTATTTCCGCTTTCCGTCAGTGGCAGAACTCACATGTGAGTGAGGGAGACTGAACATTGTATCGGGGACACTGCATAACACCCTGAGGGACACTATTAACCTTCCACATTGACTATCACAAGGCATAAGTATTCATTCATATTTACCGCGGTACATGCTTTCGACTTATACATGTTTTGTCATTTGTCATCCCGTCTTTCTTCACACCTGTCCACCTGATATCACTAGTTCTGTACATTTATTTAGGACAGGGTCACCTTCATACCTCTCAACTGTACACATTTTGGGTAAATGTCCCGAACTTAGACTTATAATGTTGTTCCTTTTTCCATAATATTGTGCCTTTCTGGTAAATTAGTGGCAGGTCATTAAGGACTGTGAGGTTAGATAATAATGACAGACATTAGTAGTTTATAACTAATAACCCTCAAAACATTCATACTAATGAATTATCCATTATTCTATCAACGTTCTAACTTTGTCAGAGGAATATTTAACATAGTACCTGTTTGTACTTATTTAAATATGCCTTTGTCCAGAAGTCTTATTCTGAAAGGTTGAGAGGTATGGTTACCATCTTATTTGTATGCATGTACGTCCATGATAATCACTTTCATGACACTGATATAAGTCCCTACGTCTTCCCCCAATGGTTTACACAATATCCAGTAGATGGGTTCTTCATTTTTGGAAGGTATAGGCATGTGCTATACCCACATAGGAATATTAATCACTCCCATGGGGTGGACCTAATAAATCTGTGCCAACCAACACCTGTGAACCTAGGCCCAAAATTGCATACCCATGATTCCCATACCTGACACCCCTCCACAGTAGTCATAAGACATATTTAATGTGAGCGATAATAAAGTATGAAGATACTTCTAAGCACTATCCACTCTCCACGTATCAGGACATATGTCATACATTCTGTCAACCCATGTGTTATTACCCTTGCACAAGCTACTGCTGCATGTACAGCTATATTGTAGCTGAGGATGTGATGTCCTTAGCTTCGATTATTACTGGCTGCTGCCTGTAAAAAACACTTTTTGGAGTCCTGTAAAGGACACCTATACACATGTTTAAAGAGTAGAACTTGCAGATTTGGCACACTGGTACTTTCCGGGCAATGGTTTTGAAAGCAGCAGTGTATTTACCTTTCTTGCATGTCTGTATGTCTATCCATAATAGCTATGACGTAACCTATTTATGTACATGTGTTATATCTACAAGGACAAATGTTTATACGTTTGTTATGTATATATCGATTAATGTAATTGTGTGTGTGTGTGTCTATATATATAGATGTCTGTACAGTCTTTATTTCATATATTTATTTAGTTTAAGTCTGTAGATATATATCTATACACAAATATATATATACATATATAGTTATATAAATAAACGTGTAGAAAACAGCATTCATTTGCTATGCTGTGAGCGGATTACACACGCGCATGCGCACTTGCATATCCTTATTGTGGGTTACATATATTTACTAAGTCTTTGTGCTTACGTGGGCTTTCTTTATTGTGATGGTACCAGTACAATATCTGTAATCCGGTTAACCGACATATGCGAAACACAGGTACCCCCTTACATATTTAAATATCTTTACAGCACACACGCATTCATTAACTCATATGTGTTGTAGTCATAGTTGACCCAGGACTGGATGCTGTAACCACTATACTATTGGTGTTCAGAATCATTTATATGCATACCCATAGTACATAGCTACATTAACATACACTTCACCGCTTCACTTACAACACAGGCATCCATTCTCCTGCTGGGAAAAACGCGGTACTACATATTACACATTCCCTATTCCCTACTGCTCTGGACCCAAGCTGCATATTTAATCACTCCAATGATATCCAGAACTCCAAGGCTTATAGTCCTGGCACATAAAAGTCTTTGATTGTCAGGGTGCTCATGTGGTGATCTGGGTTTAGGCTTGTCCGCCTGGTGAATGGAACTGGCCTGACCGACTTCAAATGTCAGATGAAGCACGTGGACAGAATTTGTCCATTTTATAGAGGTTTAACTGTGTTTATAGATACAGGTCTTTCAGCACCTGCCGGCAGCTTTATATGTTGGCAATACATAATATGGGTGGGGGTGGTTACAATACATAACCCATGGTGAGGGGTGTTCCCATTCACATTTGACTATTTCCTGTATGCATTCATATGGGGCTTATTATTTTGGACATGAATTAATGACAGGTATGCAGTAGTACAGTAAACAAATGTGAAGGTTTGTTACTGTATATATGTACGGACCTCTGTAATACACTGTTGTTTTCTGGCACATCAGTAGCTAGTCATTAAAGACTGAAGTCAGAACATAATGACAGACAGCTGAGTTTCAGACTTCATACTCTTCAGGAAATTAATGCCAATGTACAAACTGTTATTCTATCAACTTTCTAAATTTCTAAGAGCAATCTTTACAAATTGCCCATACTTTTGGGCCTTTGTCCCACTTTTATTCACGATATCATTTCATTCCAGATATCTTGCTCTCAGAAGTTGACAGGTATGGTCGGTCACACCTACACACACATTAAGTGTCCCTCACACAGTAGATCAGGGTTATCCTGTTTACGTCAGTGCCTTCATCACCCTTATACCATTTGCCACTATGTGAATGTGTGCAATATATTTCCGCTTATTCGTGCCGGGACACGTGCGTCAGGGGCAATGTTTGATCCTGGGTAGTAGGTTATGCATGACCACTTATGGCTGGACAGTGTCACGCACCTCTAATGCACATTCCAACGTCTGTCCAGATATCTACAGGACTGGACTTCATGTCTTCTGTTCTAATGTTTACACAGGTTACGTATCCCATGAGGGATATCCAAACATTGTACCGATCCACAACACGAGGAATACCGAACATCGTTTTGGAGTTAGGAAAATGTGCTGAGGTCATGTGCAATCCTGCAACTGCCTAGGCTGATACTACCTACTACATATGCGTAGTGGTCACTATGTGGAGCTGTGGCTGCACAAAACCAGTAGGCCACGTACGGCTGGATTTGATGGACGTTCAGGTACGGGAGCAGGTTGTCTGATGTGGAGGGGATGCTGGGTAGTCCATTATGCATCCAGGTGTGTTGCATTTGTTATGGCCAGTTCCATCCAGGTGTGTTGCATTTGTTATGGCCAGTTCCATCAGGGCCAATCTGTGGGTATGCGCCGGTGACATATCTATACATTTGTATCGCACATTTCAATATTCCTCTGTTTGTGGGAGTATGTTCTACAGTATGGCCTGTCTGCTTGTATTACAGCTGTTTATACATGTGTTTGTGTTTCTTTCAGCTTCACCCGCTGCTCCCTCATACACCTCCGGTTCACCTATTCTGCATACGACACAGTATCGTCTTGTAGGATTGTACCATTACCCATCCACCCCACACACAAAGATTCCTCACACCCTATACATCTGTGCTTTGGTTGTTGACCCATGACACGGCCAGAGTAACACATTGAATGCCCTACATGTGTCTGGTACCTGTATGGTTGTGTGGACTACCCTGCCATATTTGCTTTCCACATGCTATACCTCACGCACATAGGTACACGCCCATACTTCACTTTCATTACATGTGTGGTATACCCAGGTACTACCCATTCGACTGTTACACATCCTGACAAGTTCGGCTTGTACCGCTGACTTCCTGAGTTAGGTGGCATGTTGTACTCATTGGTAGGATGCCCCCTTTTCCTATGTCTGGGATGGGATATATTCCATCCACATGTCCGACTGTAGTGGACAACGCCTCCCCACAGTCGACGGTAGGGTTGCCACCTTTTTAATTGGCCAAAGTGGGACATGTTTGGTACACACATCACATTTTACAGGCCAACACATACCCACGGTCAGTACACAGGATAGAACTTAGACTTCTTGCCTATATAACAGCTTATTCTTGTTGCAATTCAGTTGCTTATTCTGTTTCTTATAACATTTATGTAATTTAGATACAGGAAACCTGTTTAATGCAGCTATTACATAAAGTATAGGGAATAATTTTGTCCTATAATCTCAGGATATTTGCCATTGTTACATGTTTTTGTCAGGACACAACTGCCCAAAGAGGGACTGTCACTCGCAAAGTGGGACAGGTGGTAATCCTAGTCGACGGTATGGATAATACTGTTCCTTTCAGCCTACATGTGTCCTTATTGTTGTGGCTGTTTGTATGCTCCTTTTGTTTTGTTTACATGCTTATTCTATTTCCTATCACATTTGGTATATGACATACGCACATACCTTTTGTATGGGACTATTACATGCCTTGTGGGATATAATTCGGACATACGGTCACTAGATATCTACATTTCTAGTGTATTTTGTTATGGACACATCTGCCCAGCTGTGTACCCTCCCTCACATTATGGGTCAGCTGGTGACTCTCACCATTGGGCTGGACGTACCTACTGGCAGATCGCTAACATATGATGTGTTTCACTTCAACTTGGTAAGGCTATCTACACTGCATTGGACTACGGCCACACGGTCTTCCATGTCATTTGTTCGCGGGATAGGGACCCATTATTCCCTACCGTGCATTTGTGTTTACTTCGTCACTTTGTGTTCGCAGGTCCTTTCTTGCATGCTTTGCATACATTTCAGTTTCCAGGGACACTGACGTGGCTATCTTGCAACTTGTTATATGCAAGCATTTTAGGTTGCACATCAACAGCTGCCATTTCCTCGCCTCCGTGCGGCACTTCGACATGCCCTATGCACTTGCGCTCCTTTCCTGTTTACGTGGCTGTGTCGGCAGCGCGCCTTCATTACTATGCATTTGGCACTACTGCGCACGGTCGGCGCAAGCCTAACGCCAGCCTTGCACCAAGCTTCATGAATCCCGGGGCTAGACTAAAAATATTTCCGGTGTCAGGACCTTCTTTAAGGATAGCACATATAAGTAACACAAAATATATTATGACCATTTAATATAACAAGCCCTTAATTACTGTAGTGTATGCATAAAATATTCTACACATGAGATATATACAAAAATTAAAATATTAAAGTCATATAGAGAATATATAATTGTAAAAAATGTTTTGATCTTAAAACATCAATTTCCTTTATTTTTAATACACAAGTCAAAGAAGAAACTTCACTTAATCCTGGAGAAGTTTAGGCATCAGTTTTTAATCGTCAAAGCACTTTCCTGGTTTCCAGTCATTCACTCAGTGCTCTCCCTCAGAAATGTTACTTTCTGTAAAATCTGAAATAAAAAGCTGTGATCAAAATACAGGTAAATATGTTTAGACAATGCATTATTTAGATTTTGCCTTTTATTGACATATGTATGCTTTTATATTTTTTTCTTTAAAACTTACTTTCAGTTCTGCCAATATAAAACATGGGGTACTTCCTTGCATGTAACAAGATGAATTACCAGTTTGGTTTCACAGTTAAAGTGAAGAGTTATATTAAAAGGAGCTGTTCCATAAATGAGTGACAGCTGTTTTGAATACTGGGTTCCTTGATCAGGTGTTAACACCCCCAGTGGTACGTCCAGGTACAATCTGAGATTCATAGATGATTTCCACGTTGTACTGCATGAATTAGCATGAGTGGTGGCAACTCTCAGGGTGTGGCCATTTCAAAGACAATTACTGCACAAGGGTTGAAATGGAATGGTATTCAGTGCCAATGAGTGTATATTAACATGGAAATGAGGAGCTCCAATCAAATGAGAACACAGATTATGCAACTGAAGGAACCCGCAGTGGCGGCCTGATTCCGAAATGTAAACAATATCATTCTACATGGCAGTACATGGCCAGTTTCAATAGTGTAATTCATGGTCAGCTTTGGCCGGCTAGCATCTACCTGAAATCAGCTGGATGTATAAGTGAATTTAAGTACACTTTTAATCTGCTCTTTTGCATATAGTATTGTATTTAATTTATTTGTGTTTTTTCACCGAATATTAACTCAACTGAAGGTGTGGCTGTCTCTCTACAGAGTACTTTTTAGAATTTCTGTGTAGCCATTGATACCAGTGGGGGGTAGTTTCAGCTCATCACTAACATCCTGTCTTTCTTTATATAAGTGGTACATTTTGAGTTATCTCTGATTCATATCAGAGCTTTGGCGGCTAACAACTACTTGAAATCAGCTGGACATATAAGTGAATTTAAGTACACTTTTATCTGCCCTTTTGCATAAAGTATTGTATTTAATTTATTTATTTGTGTTTTTCACTGAATATTAGCTCAACTGAAGTTCTGACTGTCTCTCTATAGTAGTTCCCCACCCTCCCTGTTCTTGTTTTGGTATTAATGTTGGTGGCTTTGAAACTGCCCACCCCTCTTGTAGATTTGTATTCGGATACTCCTTCTGAGCCCATCTCATTTGCTCACTCAACTGAGTGCAGTGAGATCATATTCTGATTTCAGTCACTCCTACTGTGTACAAAGAGAGCATTTGGGAAGGACAACCCCTGTAGCCTCTTAATCCTGTTCTGTTCCTTCTCTCAAAAAAAAAAAAAAATATATATATATATATATATATATATATATATATATATATATATATATATATCTTATTCATCTGCTCTTACTGTAACTGTCTTAGTTGCTCTTCTATGTGCTATCTGTTCAGTCGCTCTTACTCTGCACTTATTACTGCTTGTTAGTAGCCTTCTAATTTACTGCCTTCTGCAATAGTTATTTAGTCATTTGTTAATTTAATTGCATTTATTTGCCGTAGTGTTGCTACATGCTCGGGTGTGCTGGCCTGCACTACAATTTGAATTGCATTTAATGCTGTTTTAGCTGCTTTTCTGTAAAAAAAATTCTAAGCTTGTTTCCTGCCTTTCCTGTAACTAGTCAAGTCCAGATACAGACTTGCTGTATCCAGGACTGTTGGTAAGCTTCTGAGCCCCCCCAAGTCCTTCTGTGTTGGAGTGAAGCCTTCTAGCTTATTAGTGGGAGGGGTAAGCACCAGGTAACCTATATACCATGAAAGGAGTGGTTTCTGGCCCAGAAATTATAGTTTATTGGCCGTTAGTGAAGCTTTTCCATCTCTTTCAACATTCTGATTTAAAAGCCTACATTTGCTCTTGTTTCCTGCTTTTCCTGTTACTAGTCTAGTCCAGGTATAGATTTGCTGTATCCAGGACTCTTTGTAAGCTTCTGAGCCCCCCAAGCCTTTCCATGTTTGAGGGAAGCCTTCTAGCTTATCAGTGGGAGTGGTAAGCATTAGTTAGCCTTTCTACCACAAGAGGAGTGGTCCCTGGCCCAGAAATTGTAGCTATTGGCTGTTTGAGCAGTTTTTTTCCATCTCTTTCAACTTTCTGGTTTGAAAGACGCACTTGTGCCTGTTTCCTGCCTTTCCTATAACTAGCCTAGTCCGGTTACAGAGTGGCTGTATCCAGGATTGTTAGTAAGCTTCTGAGCCCCAAGATTTTCTGTGTTAGAAGAAAGCCTTCTAGCTTATCAGTGGGAGAGGTAAGCACTAGGTAGCCTATCCTCCATGGGAAGAGTGAATTATGACCCAGAAATTGTAGTTTATTTGGCCATTTGGGCAGTTTTCCATCTCTTTCAACTTGCTAGCTTAAAAGCCTACGTTTGTACTTGTTTCCCGCCTTTCCTGTAACAAGTCTAGTCCAGGTACAGATTTGCTGTATTCCAGGACTCTTTGTAAGCTTCTGAGCCCCCCAAGCCTTTCTGTGTTGGCGGGAAGCCTTCTAGCTTATCAGTGGGAGTGGTAAGCATTAGGTAGTCTGTCTACCATAAGAGGAGAGGTTCTTGGCCCAGAAATTGTAGTTTATTGACCATTTGGACAGTTTGTCCAACTCTTTCAATGTTCTGGTTTGAAAGCCGCACTTGCGCTTCTTTCTCACCTTTCCTGTAACTAGCCTAGTCCAGATACAGAGTTGTTGTATCCAGGACTGTTGGTAAGCTTCTGAGCCCTGCAAGCCTTTCTGCTTTGAAGGGAAAGCCTTCTAGCTTATCAGTGGGAGTGGTAAGCACTCGGTAGCTTGTCTACCATGAGAGGAGAGGTTCTTGGCCCAGAAATTGTAGTTTATTGACCATTTGGACAGTTTGTCCATCTCTTTCAACTTTCTGGTTTAAAAGACCACATCTGCGCTTGTTTCCCATCTTTTCTGTAACTAACCTATTGGGTAGCACTAGAACGCCTTAAACTGATACAAGCCATCTAGCTTAGGAGAGAGACTTTGGAGTGATTAAGTATCAGTTTTCTGTACTTTCTTGCTGTACTTAACTATTTTACACCTAAACGCAGATTTTCCAGCATTTATTGTGATTTAAACACTTGTTTTTTTCAAATATTGTACTTATTTGACTGCCTGCACTTTTAAAAAGTTTTTTGTTTAAATAATTTGTTTAACTGTTGCAGGCTACACATTAAGTGTGATAGCCTTTTCTGATTGTTTGTAGTCGTTTAAAGCTGTTTTAAGTGTATTTTTACTGTTTTTGCCTTATCTTTTCAAAAAAAAAAAAAAAAAAACTAAAAAAATCCTTGTTTCCCACCTTTCTAAGCTAGTATAGTCCAGTTTTCAGGCTAGTGCTGAATTCAGGGCTGTGATACTAGTTTCTGAGTTGTCCATACCTTACTTGGATAGAAGGAAGTTTCTCTGTTCACCTGGGAGAGAGGGGAGCTTTGAGCAACCTATCTGTCCCTGGAGGAGTGGTTCCAGCCCAGAACTTAGTAGTTTATTGACTATTTTGGGCTAATTTCTATCTCTTTCATTTCCCTACTATAAAAAACACGTTTCCACAGTTTAGCACACCAGGCAGTGCCAGTTAGCTATGGTTAAATTATCACCGGCTCCACTAAGTCTCCTCCTTAGTTTTTCCCTTGAAACTAGTCTAACTCTCAACCTAAGCACTCAAAAAGCATCTTACAGCCCAGCACTTGCTCAGACCTAATAGCAAGCACTAATATACCCTGACACTGATTGCCCAGCAGGGCAAGGCTCTTTATTCACCCCTCACCAACCAAGCGACTAAGCAGCTCACCCTACTATTCAGGCATGACCAAAGGGCAACTTCAGGTGCACTCTCCAGTCCAGCTGGTGAATCTGGGTATCCTGAGGCAATGTTACAACTGCCTCATGTACACAGACAACCCTCTCCTCCTACCACAAAACACTAACATATGCGAGAGATGCAAATATACAGCCAAACTGGAAGCTAAGCTGTCTCCATCCAAGGCTAGAACAGACAATCATGAGGAGAAGGTTAACACTTGCACCACAACTCCAGCCGCACACAGACCTATTAAAACAGCACTGGCAAAAAATACACATAAATACACAAAATCATACTCAGAGGCTTTAAATAAAAACCTGCAAAAGCATCAGAGACCTCCAAAGCAGACACCCAAACAACCTGCACTTCCTGTCACAAACCAGACAACACATAAAACTCAAAATCAGTGTGCCACACAATCACAGCCCTTAAGGCGAAATAACATACCTAACACACTAGTAATAGGTGACTCTATAGTCAGGCACACTGATGTCTCACTCACTTGGCTGGACAAGCAGAAGGTTACTGTTAGCTGCCTGTCAGGAGCCAGAATCCACCACATAACACAAGCACTCAGGTCACTCCAGAACAAGTACAAATATGACTCTGTCATTGTTCATGTTGGTGTGAATGACCTGAGACGTACCTCCCTGGACAACATGAAAAGAGACATGGAAGAGATCTCTGATCATGTAGCCCAGGCTGGTATGACCCTGACCCTGAGTAGCATGCTGCCCTCACCAAGAATGATACCTCAGTATAAAGAAAAAATGATCAATTTCAACAATTGGCTAAGTTTCTGGTGTCATTTAAAGGGGATCCAGTGTCTGTCAGCCTGGGACGACATGCTCCACAAGCCACGTTGCTTCACAAGAGATGGCTTGCACCTGTCACCCCTAGGCTTTCTAATACTGGCCAAGTCTCTTGCTGCCCCCAAAGTGCCTTTTTTAGGCAAGGCTCAAAAGTTAAACCCACCTCCGTAAACAGCACAATTAACAAAAAACTGAGGGTTATGCTACTCAACGCCAGGAGTTTAAATCTCAAAATGCATGCGCTCGAAGCACTCCTCAGTATGGAGAACGTCGACATCGGTGCAGTAGCTGAAACCTGGTAAAAGGCTCCAGAGAGCACCCCAGCACTACTGGGCTACAACTCATACCACACGTTTCAGCCACAGAACATGGACCGAAACACAAAAGGAGGGGGTGTATCCATATTCATCAAGGATACCTACACCTCCAGGTTAGTGACACAGCATGATACCTCTGAGATCATCCATGTGCAACTAACATTGGCCAAATCTGCAATGCAAATTGTGACCTGCTACAGATCACCCTCCATGACCCAGGACTACCATTCCATCTTTCTGGGGACACTGGAAAACATGAAGGTCCTACCAAACACCCTGATATTGGGCGATTTCAATTACCCTACCATTCACTGGGAAAACTACTTGAGTACATATTCCCAGGCCCAGCGCTTCCTGAAATTCATCAACTCAAATGCCCTGGATCAGCTGGTAAACTCTCCTACCAGAGGTGAAAACATATTGGACCTGGTCATCACCAACACAGGCGAAAGGTTTTCCACACCGGAGGTCAACCCGTCACTGGTTAGATCAGACCATAAACTAATCACTCTGGATGTCCACGGCCCGCCACCACCCCCAACTAAGGAAACCACAGTAAAAAACTTTTCTAAAGCAAACTTCACCTTACTTAAGACAGAGGTGGTAAGTTTCACAGCCCCCATGCTAAAGGATAACACTGCCGAAGATGTAGAAACCTTTATAAATGCACTGTATGAGCACTTACAAGGATGCATGTATCGTGCCATCCCTAGCAAAACCAAGACTCACTCCTCTAAGAGAAGGAAACCAGTTTGGTTGACCCCTGCAATAAACAGGCTATCCAATAGAAGGAGGAAACTAGTTCAGAAGAAAAGCAAATCCCAAGAAGGAAAGACATCCCTGATCAGTAAGAAACTGAGGTCCCTCATGAAATCATCCAAGGCTAACTTCGAAAAAAAAAATAGCCAAGGATTCAAAAGATAACCACAAAGCCTTCTTTAGCTATGTTAAGAATCTAAGTGGCAACTCACAGATATGCACTGAACTAGTGCAAAATAGCACAAAATATACTAAACCTACTGATATTGCCAACATCCTGGCAGATAGATTCAGTGCAAACTTCACCCCCTCTCACCTCCAAATGGGCCCACAACAATACCAAAAAAGTGTAGTGTCCCAAAAATCACAGATGCACAGGTGAAAACAGCCCTTTCAAAAGCCAAAAACACAGAGTCAATGGGACCAGATGGTGTCCTAGGCTGCGTCTTGCACGAACTACAGAACGAACTAACCCCCCACCTAAACACGCTGTTCAACCTCAGCCTCTCCACAGGCTACGTGCCCATAGAATGGTGCACAGCAATGGTTATTCCTCTCCACAAAGGAAGGGCCACAACTGACCCTGGTTACTGTTGCCCCATAAGCCTGACTAGCCTGGTCTGCAAGGCTATGGAGCGCATCATCATGGAACTCATTAACAAAAACATTGGGAACCTCCAAACACTTGACCCGACCCAGTTCAGCTTTGTTAAGGGCAGATCATGCCTACTAAACCTGGTGGACTTCTTCGAGACAGTCACCAAGGCCATAGACAAGGGAAAGGTGGTTCACACAGCCTACCTTGACCTCTCCAAGGCTTTTGACACCATTCACCACTCGGGTATTACAGAAAAACTCACCAGCCTGAACATAAACCCCTACATCATGAGATGGGTTGCCAACTGGCTTACAAACAGAACTTACACGGTAAGAATAGCGAGCTCCAGGTCCGACTCTAAACCAGTCACAAGTGGTGTCCCGCAAGGCTCAGTCCTGGGACCCCTACTGTTTGGCATATACTAACCAACTTTGATGATGACTGCAAACTGGGAGCCATAATTGACTCTCTGGCTGACACGGACATCCTCCAAATGGGCCTTACTCAGACGGACACCTGGTGTCAAAGTCATGGCCTCAAGCTAAATGCCAAAAAATGCATAGTCATCCCGTTTGGGAAAAACAAAACACCCACGAATTACCACATAGGTGGCAGTCACCCTTAATACAGAAGAGGTAATAAGAGATCTGGGGACCCAGGTAGATAGTAATCTCTCCTTTGGCAATCATATTGCCAAAGTAGTTAGGAAATCCTTCTATGTGGCCCATCTAATTACTAAAGGGTTCGCATCAGGAAATAAAGAGGTTATAGTGCCCCTCTACTCATTACTCATTAGACCCATCATAGAGTACAATGCCCCATTTAGGATGTACCTCACAAGACACTTCCAACAGCTGGAAAGACCACAAAAGTACCTCACCAAGAGGATTACTGGTCTCAACATATGTCCTATGCAGCCCAACTGAAAAAACTCCAGCTGTACTCAGTGGCATATCGCTTACTCAGAGGTGATCTCTGCCTGACTTACAAAGCCACGTCAAACTCAGAATTGATGGACATGCTCCACCTAAAGAAATCCAAGTCACTGCGAGCCACGCACTCTAGTGAGCTAAACCTCACCACAACAATAAATAGAACATGCTGGAGGGATAGATTTCTGTCAAAGAGACTCCCCATGCTTTGGAACAAAATTCCAAATTACATTAGGCAGAGTCCCTCACTAACACTCTTCAAGAGAAACCTTGACGAGTGGATGGGTAACAGAAAATGCACCCCTGGGATCACTTCATTGGTTCTACTTGACAGAAGATCAGTCAATTAATCAATGGGGCTACAAAAACCGACACACTCTGGCTAGGCTTATAAATGCCCTTGGGCAGATAGCCAAGTACCTACCTATGAACCTATGCTGGGAGTAGCAGCAGCAGTTGCACAGTAGTATGTGCTTGGAACTGCCATTGGAGGTGGTGTCAGCAATGCTGTACATAGTAGCACTCCATGCCATAGGAAAAGGGACAAACAGCTCACAGACCAATAGACTGTCAAGCATTTATGAGTCAACAAGATACTGCAGGGGGTTTAGTTGAACTGTGCTACCCAGAAATAGAATCTAATGGAATGCATGGAATGAACATTCCTGTGGATACAAAGCTGTGTATAGCCTTAGCTATCTTGGAAATAGGAGCTTTGCAGCAACCTATGCAGACATGTTATGGATATCACAGGTATCAGCCTAGCAAATCTTAAATCTCTTCTTCAATATAATGTTACAACCTGGAGATGACATACCGCAGAAATTTCCAGATTTTTGCAGAATGTCCAGATTTTTGACTCATAATTTCAGTCTGTTCCTCAAAAAATATGTGGTTTTGGCAAATCATTAAGGATTGAAGTCACTAAATAAAGATGCACATTTAAGTTTCAGACTCCATAGCCTTTAGTAAATGCATGCTAATGCAAAACATGTTATTCCAGCAACTTTCTAAGTTTATAGAAGTAATATTTAAAATTTGTCTCTGATCTTGGGCCTTTGTCCCCACCCCCCATTATTTCTGGCTTTTTCCAGAGTTTTCCTACATAGAGGTTGAGAAGTATGGGAAAGGATATCTAACTCCCTAGAATGGAGTAGAACATGTTCTGACAGTGCTATCCATCCATCCACAACCCCTTTTCCCATTTTTTTCACATGGGCTTGGGGTTTCACTTCAACAGTGACAATCATCTGGAGCCGAAATTTACACCACTGGGTGGCTAGCCCTGCCACAGTAGTCTTCCACACCACACATTCATATGTTCACACCTATGGCCAATTTAGAGTGTCCAATCCAACTACTGCATGTCTTTGGAATGTGGGAGGAAGCCAGAGCACCTGGAGGAAACTCACGCAAACACAGGGAAGACATGCAGACTCCACACAGAAGGCACCCAGCTGACAATCAAACTGTGGAACCTCTTGCTGTGAGGTGCTATCAAAGACCAAAACATATTTTTCAATAGGTTCTGACTAAATATCTCAAGTGTATCTCATTAAGAGGAATGTTCCTCTTAAAAAGTCCATGTTCCTCATTGTTCCACATTAGCAGGATTTGTCACCCATTCAGTGTTAAAAATTCTTTACAGCTAATATTTATTCTAACTGTGTACATGCAAAAGAATGCCACCACTGTCCTATTATCTGTATTTCCTTGAATTTATTATAAGTATTATGCCTCATATGTATTACAATGCATTCTCAGCTTGATGTAACTGAACATACCTCTTTGTGTATATATATATATATATATATATATATATATATATATATATATATATATATATATATATTTGTAATTTACATGTTTGTAATTTGCTATTTGAGCTTTTCTCCCTGTACCTCCACTGAAAACAGGCTCTTCTTGGCCTAGGTGACTTCCCCGGTCATCAAACTGAAATAAAATAATAAATAAGCAAATAAATAAATACAATAATAATCAAGGTTAATAATAGAAAATCATATTAATTCATCAAAGGAATGTTTTATAAGTTGAAAGTCAAACATTTTTGCCCTGGTGTGAGCTTCCTACTTGAAGATGTTAGTAAACTGTTAGAAAGTGTTCCATATTTTGCCCATTTGTTCCACATTATGAGAGGTAGTATTCCATACTTTTTAGCTAGTAAGTTGAGAACTATGAGTCTGACAACATACCTGGATGTTTAATAAATAGCACTAAACATGGCTTCACTAAACTTTTCCTTAAATTGCTTAATCTGTGCTTAGCTACAGGAATTGTTCCCAAATTGTGTTGCACAGCAGTGATGATGCCCCGCCATAACAGAGACCCTGTCACAAACCCTGGTAATTATAGGCCTATCAGTCTTATAAGACTGACCTGCAAAGCCATGAAGCACATCATAGTTGATATTATCAATTATGATATCAAAAATTTGATTAGGCTGGACCTTAAACAGTTCTTAATTCTAGTTAATTTCATTGACAGGATCACGCAGGCTATTAACAGTGGTCATGTTGTTCACATAGTGTTTCTTGACCTAACCAAAGGGTTTGACACCATACCCCATATGGACATTGTAAACTAAATACATTAAATATAGATACTTAGGTAAGAAAATGAATTGCAGACTATTGAAAATACAGAACCTGCATAGCTCATGTAACAGGTGCCTCATCTGAAAGTATGAAAGCAAACAGCAGAGTCCCTCAAGATTCTGTACAGTATTAGCAGCCCTCCTTCACAGTATTTATTTTTCTGATCACCAAACTGAGAATTGGGACCTCTGGTTAACTAAGTCTGCAGATGACTACATACTGGGTATTATTGTTAAGACCCCCTCTGACACCCATATTCTTCAGAATGGACTTACGCTAGTTAATACCTGGTTTACTGAAAGTGGGCTCAAATTAAATATGAAAAAGTGTAACATTGTTTCATTTGGCAAACAACCCTATTTTCAACATATGGAATAGATGATAGTCCACCGTTAAATAAAAATGCAATCAGGAATCTGGGTAATTGGATTGACATTTCCCTCTCCTTTGATCATGAGCATCAGTAGTCAGAAAATCCTTCTGCTTAGCACAATTAATAGCCAAGTGAATATCTAGCAGATTCAAAGATGTCATACATTCATAAGTTTTTATCTCCGCATTTAGGCCCTAAGACCATCCATGAATGCAGAATCCATTATCTGTGGATCAAATGCAAGAGGTCCAATCCATTCATCTAGTTTATGTTTAAAGTTAAAAAGGATTTTGGCCTCATTATATCTAAAGGAAGCCTGTTCCACACCTTTGGTGGTATATGTATAACATACAAAGCTCTTAAAATAGTATTATAAGACTAAAGTTTAATGCAACTGTTATGCTTGTGGGTTTTAGTATAATCATTAAAAACTCATTACAGCCAAGTGCGCCTCCAGGCGTTTCTGCGGTTAACTCCTTCTGAAGCGTCTAGGTGTCAAATATTGCTTGTTCATATTTGTATTAATAATTCCAAAACCATGCTACATACAATGTATCAAAAGATTTCTTTTTAAAGCATACATGATGGCAAACACAACTGAATTGATATTTGACCTCTGTCTAATGCAGCTAAAGAGAGATTGAATATTATTTGTATACTGTTTATTTGTTTTGTAATAATTTTCATGTTTCTCTAAATATCTAACATTCAGCTAACACAGATAGAACTGCTTAACCTCATATGAACACTCACAGCTGTATGAGGAAAATCCTGTTAGCAGTATGTGCCTTGCTTGAATAGTTACTGAGATATCATAAGCTGTTTATACAGAATTACAGAATTAATATTCGCTATCTGTATTTTGGCTTTTAAAATCCATTTTAAAGCATCAAACTGAATGACTGCCACCAATGTAAAGCTTAATTTATCCTCAATAGTTTGCCATTTACAGTTTTCTAGTAATACATACTGTTCCAGAGATGTGAATATTTTTGTGAACTGGAAGGTGATAATTTTATTTTTTAAAAGCTCAAGCCACACCCAATGAGAATTAAAAGTACACACTTAAGTGCACTGGAGGGCATGAGTTAATATACAAGTTAAATATGGCCTTTTAACATCTCTTTTCTAAATACCTCATATCCAAATATTAACTTCCATCTTAGGTATTGATAATTAGTCATGAACAGTTTTAAATGGGAATATCTTTCTCCATATTTATGATCATTTAATGTTTTTATTTTTTTAGTAAATGTTCTTTGGACCCTCTCAAGTTTTATCAATTTCCCTTTTTATATATACAAAACACATTATTGTAGTCTACATTTGACTTAATATATGTCGTATACAGTTTAATAACAGTTTCCTTACATTCACTACTGATTACACCAGTTATAGCATACAATGTCCCCTTCAGAATGTACCTCACTCAAAATATCAAATAACTAGAGAAGCCCCAGAAATTGCTAAAGACCATAATTCACCAAGAGACATACTAGAATTTATATCCCTTTAATCAGTATCTTATAGACTCTTATGAGGCAATCTGTGCCTCACCTACCAAGCGATTAGAGGTTCTGTTGTCTTGATCTCTTATAGTTCTGTAAGTCTCATAGCTTAGCAGAAACCAAACTTAAGGACCCATATCTTCACCACCAAATAAATAGAACATAATGGACTAACAGATTCATTATGCAGCACCTGATGCATCTCTAGACTAAACTGATCACCCAGGTCAAGCAGCGGGCTATACTATCATCCTTCAAAGGGAGTGGATAGGTAGCCTGAAATTTATCCAGGGACTTAGTGGGTTAGCTCTCCTTGATAAGCTGGGTATGGCCTGAAGATAGGTGTTGGCTAGGCATTGATGATTGCAAACCTACATTGCCTTAAAGATCCTATAAATCATATGAATTTCCCAATTTTCTTTTTTATGCCATGTTGCAGCTGCCTCCCTGTGTATTAGGAACCTTCTTCATTCTCTGAATCTCCCGTCTTGGCTGGCCAGTTACCCCCTGGATTGGCACAGCCTGCCTACCCTCATAAGCTGTAAACAGTGGTTTTCATGTCAGACAGAAGCAGAAATTAGAACAGGGTATCCTTCTGCAGTCATCCACTCTGATTACTGGGATTGTTATTATATGCCCTAACTACTCTCCTCTGCATGTCTCATAGTATTCAAGGAGAGGATTACAGTGGATGTGGTGAAGGAATGTCACTTACTCATTTCTATAGTTGACGTAGACCCTAATATGACCCTATCTCCCTGACAACTGTTTCCCACCATATTTCCTGTCTCCACTGGGATCTCTTGATGATATGTATGCCCCATGACATATGACACCACCCATCCTTAATGAAGTAGTGAGCAGGAATTCATCATCATTCTTCTCGCTTTCCAGACAGCTCCTCAAGTGCCCAGGCAGCTACTCGAATCCTAATCAGCCGGATCATAGTCAGGGCTTCTTCAGTCTATGCCACAGAGCTGGCTATAACTGTTTAATAATCCGTACTTCATAAAAATGACCTAATGGATTTACAATGCTATTAATGTTCTGTTTTTCAGATACAGGTTCTTTCTTCTATAAAGTAGTACCAATCCAGCAGTGTGACATTTTATTGACTTTTATTTTAGACATTTCATCCATTCACTTAGAATTAAATTATTAATAATATCCATCATAGTAGTGGATTACATGGACAATGCTCACACTTTGCCTCAGGTGATTTTAATTCAATTAGTGGCTCAGAAATCTTGGCATCAGGACAGGAGAGGATGGACATGCCTATCCTGGTGAGAGGGACATGATGGGTGAATTCTGTCTTCGAGCCCTAGTGGAGGCTGGGGCTCAGAGAAGGATCATGCTGCTCAGGTAAGTGGTGTGCTAGGGAGGCACAGTTCCTGCAGCTGGGCAGGCATGCTTCCAGGCTATACCTCATAGCCCATCCAGCATCCACACACATATAGTTGCATCACAAGCTTAAGATATGCTAATGATATGAGATATGGAAAAATTCCACATTGGCTGCAATACAAGGGTACTCCACTTACCCCAACCTGTTCTTCAGTTCTGGCAAGTGCAGCTCCCTAGAAGCTAACAAGGAAGGGTCTGTTTGGGAGAACCCTCCCAGTCTGCATCACATCAAAGAGTCAGCCATGGCATGGTAGCTGTAGTAGTAGTAGAGGCTATAGTGAACACATTTGGGGATGCACAAAGTCAACAGCAGTGGGAATTAAAAATACTCTCAATATCTGACTTAACTGAGAATCTCTGAAGATGGTCAATGTACATAATTTTTCAGTAATGCTCCTTGATCCTGACTTTTATTGGACATTTTTGTGCCACTTTCATTCTCACCTATCTGTCAACAAGCAGAGTCACATTCCCTTTCTGTTGTGTCTTCACTTTCCATTCAACTGTAACTGACATTGTATACTTATTGCTGTATAAAGTTGTAAATATTTGTTTTATATATCCAATGGAAAATCAAAAGAAGCAGGACAAAAACATCGTGCTGTATTGTCTTTTCCTGGAAAAAAAACATCTGAAATGTAATGGAGATAAGTTGTAGAAGTCAGTGAGACAAATGCTTAAAGTAATATTCATATTTAATCTCGATGTAGCACTGTAGAAATATTGTTAGGATGGAAATATACTATAACAAGAAATGTAATTGTACTTAGAATGTTATTTTTCTTTAATCTTAGCAAATATATTATCTAAATATATTTTGTCAGAATGTACTAAAAATATATGTTTTGTTTTTAAATAAAATCTGGCATAGGTGACCAGTTATTTTATTTTATTTTATTTGAGTTTGGTAACCAGGATACAGAGCTGCTCCAAATAACTCATTTCAGCCAATATGTGGGAAGTACAGAATGGCACATTCAGCAAGTGCAAGAGAGACAGAAAATATCATTGTTATATTAAGAGAATCTACATTAGTTACATCAAGATAAATATACACACAGAAAGGCATTTGGTTACAGGAAGTAGTTTCTCATAGTAAAATATGAAAAATAAAAGATTTGGCAAAGTATATTGCACAAAAAAAGATTGGTTGTTCATCAAACAAAGGGTGCTAACTAGTCCTAAAGTTCCAGATGCCAGACAATGTAATTACCCTATTTACCTACATACATTTTACAACTGATAAAGACGCTGACTTACTGGCATAAAATTCTAAGCCTCCAGTTTGTGCACAACCAATAGGCTGCACATGGTTTGCCTGAAGTAATAACACAACCTAGGACAGAGCAGAGGCAATTTAAGTGATGGGTAGTGCTAGAAGCAGGATCAGGTAACTGTTTTTGTGAGGTGGCATACCAGTTAACTTACCTGGAAACCAAACTAAAGTACTAACTGGTGCTTAACCAGTATTTTATATCTTCATAGTGAAGAAATGTTCTTATGTCTCATTCCATCCACACTGTACTTTTCCTGCAACATTTTCTTTGCATACTAGATATTACTGTATAGACGTCTTGATTTAATGAAGAAATGGATATAGCATCAAGGCATGTTGTGATTTTTTGTTACTTCTTTATTGTTTAAATAGTACATCAGAGTTAGGTAAATATAAATAAAATGAAATAAATAAATATTTATTTATTTATTTTTGTTAACCAGATTAGCCTGAATAGGCACAGCCTCTTTTCAGGGGGGAGACCTAATGTGGCATTTATATAGATTATATGTTGTTTGGCTAGGACACCAGTATAATTCCAGTAATGTTTAAAGGAGAGGAAGTCAAGCACTTTCTGGAGCTACTGGTTGGCTCTGGAGAGATGCTACTATGGTTCTGGGAATTCCAAGATGGAGAAGAGTACAACAGAGCTGGACAGAGGAACAAAAGAAAACTTAACAAAGTAAGGAGAAGGAGATGAAGTAACTGTTACAAAAAAGGGAAAAATGGAGGACTGGATGGAGACACAATTGCATTTGCCTTCTGCTTTTTACAGTTTTTGCACTTGTTTTATATCAATTTAAGTCATTTTTGTATTGTATAACTGTTGTAGGCTACACACTAAAGTGCGCTAGCCTGTTTATAGCATTTACAGTGTTTTCTGTGTGTTTTTCTGCTGTTTCCTGAAAAAAAAAAAAAAAAAAAATATTCTCTTTTCCCACCTTTGCTGAACTAGATTAGTCCAGATTTCAGGTTTTGCTGAATTCCGGACAGTGGTATAGTTTTCTGTGTTGCCCATATCCTTACTTGGATAGAAGGAAACTTCTCTGTTCACCAGTGAGAGTGGGGAGCTTTGAGCAGCCTATCTGTCCCTGGAGGAGTGGTCTCAGCCCTGAAACTAGTAGCTTATTGGCCGCTCTGGGTCAATTCCTATCTCTTTCAGTTTCCCTGCTTTAGAACCCGCATTTGTGCAGTTTTGCACGATTTTGCGCATAGCGCAGCATTGATCAGCACCACCTAAATGGGTTTAAACTATTCCTGGCTCCACAAAGTCTGCTCTACACTTTTTCCCTTAGAACTGTTCTAAATCACAAAGTAAGCCCTCTATTATCATTCTAAAGCCGTGCAGTTGCTCGTATAAGTAATCTTATAAGTAAGCACTAATAAACTAAAGAACTACACCCTCTTATACTCCCTTTAAGTACTTGGCTCCCTATTGGTCCTTTTTGATCAGTCAAAAAGTAGTTCCTTATACTATTTTGGCATGTCCAAAACTCAGTTTCGGGTTTACTCTCTAGTCCAGCTGGTGAATCTGGGAATCTTGAGGCAATGTTACAACTTGCCTTATGTACACAGACCACCCTCTTCTCCTCCCAACAAGCTCAAATATATGTGAGAGATGCAACTATATAGCCAAACTGGAGGCTGAGCTCTCTCAACCCAATACTGGCGCAGTCAGTCAGGAGGAGAAGGTAACCACACACACCACAAATCCAGTCTCACATAGACCTATCGCAACAGAAAACCAAACACATAAACACACAAAAACATACTCAGAGGCTCTAAATAAAAATCTGCCCAAGCAGCAGAGACCTCCAAAGCAGACATCCAAGCAACCACTACCCCACAACAATACCCACGTATCACATAGTTCACAAAGTCAGTGTGCCACACAGTCACAGCCCTTAAGGCTAAACAACACACCTAATACACTTGTAATAGGTGATTCTATTGTCAGACACAGTGATGTCCCACTCAAAAGGCTGAACAAGGAGAAGGTTACTGTAAGCTGCCTGTCGGGTACCAGGATCCACCACATAACACAAGCACTCAGGTCACTCCAAAGCATGTACAAATATGACTCCGTCATTGTCCATGATGGTGTGAATGACCTGAGATGTACCTCCCTGGACTACATGAAAAGGGACATAGAGGAGCTCTCTGATCATGTAGCCCAGGTTGGTATGACCCTGACCTTGAGTAGCATCTTACCCTCACCAAGAATGATGCCACAGTATAAAGACAAAATAATCAATTTTAACAATTGGCTAAAGTATTGGTGTCATTCAAAGGGGATCCAGTGTCTGTCAGCCTGGGATGACATGCTCGAAAATCCACATTGCTTCACTAGGGACGGCTTGCACCTGTCACCCCTGGGCTTTCGAATACTGGCTAAGGCTCTTGCCACCCCCATAGTGCCTTTTTTTAGGCAAGGCTCAAAAGACAAACCCATCTCCATAGACAACACAAAGAAAAAAAAAAAACAGGGGTAATGCTGATCAATGCCAGAAGTCTAAACCTCAAGATGCACCCACTCGAGGCTCTCCTCAGTATGGAGAATATCGATATCTGTGCAGTAACAGAAACCTGGTTCAAGGCTCCTGAGAGCACCCCAGCACTACCAGGTTACACCTCATACCATGCTTTTCGGCCCCAAAACTCGGACCAAACCACAAAAGGAGGGGGAGTATCCATATTCATCAAAGATACCCACACTTCCAGGTTGGTGGCACTGCATGAAGCATCTGAGACCATCCATGTGCAACTAGCAGTGGGCAAAACTGCCTTTCAGTTTGTAGCCTGCTACAGACCACCCTCCCAAACTCAGGAACCCCACTCGGCTTTCCTGAGAACACTGGAGAATATGAAGGTCTCTCCAAACACCATTATATTGGGTGATTTCAACTACCCAGACTTAGACTGGGAGCACTACTCAAGCCCCAATACCCTCGCCCAATGGTTCCTAGAATTTATAAACTCAAATGCTATGGAACAACTGGTCACCACTCCCACAAGAGGGGAAAACATATTGGACCTGATCATCACCAACATGGGGACTCTATGTTCCATACCAGAGGTATACCCCTCATTGGTAAGATCTGACCATAAATTAATCTCACTGGACAGCCATATCCCGTCCCCAACCCCATCCAAGGAAACCACAGTGAAGAACTTCTCAAAAGCAAACTTCACACTTCTCAAAACTGAGGTGGAATCCTTCAAAGCCCCCGGGCCAGTGGAAAATATGGCCCAAACAGCAGAATCCTTTACAAACGCTTTCTATGGACACCTACAGGAATGCATGGATCGTGCTATCCCAAATAAAACTAAGACCCATTCCTCCAAAGGCAGGAGACCTGTCTGGTGGACCCCAGCCATAAATAAGCTATACAACAGAAGGAGGAAGCTACTACATGATAGAGCAAAATCCCAAAAAGGGAAGGCATCTCTGATCAGTACTAGCAAGAAACTATGATCCCTCATAAAATCATCTAAGGCCAGCTTCGAAAGAAAAATTGCACAAGATGCTAAAGATAATCACAAGGCCTTTTTTAGTTATGTCAGGAACCTGGGTGGCAACTCCCAGATATGCTCTGAGTTAGTTCAAAATGACAAAAAATACACTGAACCCACAGACATTGCCAACATCCTGGCAGACAGGTTCAGTGCAAACTTCTCCCATCCTTTCCCCCCAAAAGAGCAAATGTCTATCCCAACAGAGTGTAGCCTCCCTGACATCACAGATGCACAGGTGAGAGCTGCCCTCTCCAAAGCAAAAAACACAGCATCAGTGGGACCGGACGTTGTCCCGGGCTGTGTCTTACACGAACTCCAAGAAGAACTGAACCCTCACATAAAGTCATTGTTCAATCTCAGCCTTACTACAGGATATGTACCCAAGGAATGGCATACAGCAACAGTGGTCCCACTCCACAATGGTGGTGCCACAAAGGACCTCAGAAACTATCGCCCTATAAGCCTGACTAGCCTGGTCTGCAAAGCTATGGAGCGTATCATCATGCCTCTTGAACCTGGTCAACTTCTTTGAAACAGTCACCAAAGCCATAGATGAAGGGAAGGTAGTCCACACAGCCTACCTGGACCTCGCAAAAGCCTTCGACACACCCCACTCGGGCATCATAAATAAGCTCACCAGCTTAAATATCAACCCCTATGTCACAAGATGGGTTACAAACTGGCAAAGGGATAGAACCCACATGGTCAGAATTGCAGGTGCCATGTCAGACTCTAAACCAGTTACAAGTGTCGTCCCACAAGGCTCAGTCCTGGGACCTCTCTTGTACGGTATATATTTCTCTGAGGTACAGGCTAACATAGGAGGACTATGGCTGACCAAGTTCACAGATGACTGCAAACTGGGTGCCATAATCAACTCGCCGACTGACACAAGCATCCTCCAAAAGGGTCTCACAGAGACGGATAACTGGTGCCAGAGCCATGGCCTAAAGCTAAATGCCAAAAAGTGCATAGTCATCCCTTTTGGGAAAAACAAAGTGCCCACAAATTACCACATAGGTGATAATCCATTAAGTACGGAAGAAGTAATTAGGGATTTGGGGACCCAAGTAGATAGCAATCTCTCCTTTGACAATCACCAAAGTGGTTAGAAAGACCTTCTATATAGCCCACCTTATCACAAAAGGGTTCACATCTAGATCAAGAGAGGTCATTGTGCCCCTCTACTCATCACTCATCAGGCCCATAATTGAACATAATGCCCCATTTGGGATGTACCTTTCCCGACACCTGCAGCAACTGGAAAGACCCCAAAAGTGCCTCACCAAGAGGATCAAGGGATTCAAACAGATGCCCTATGCAGTTAGGCTAAAGAAACTCCAGCTCTACTCAGTTGCTTACCGCCTACTCAGAGGCGACCTGTGCCTGACGTATAAAGCCATGTCCAACCCAGAATTAATGGACATGCTCCACCTCAGGAAATCTAAATCCCTTAGAGCTAAATGCTCCAGGGACTTAAACCTCAGCACAGAAATAAATAGGACATGCTGGAGGGACGGATTCATATCCCAGAGGCTCCCCTCACTCTGGAACAAAATCCTAATCCATGTTAGGCAGAGTCCCTCAATGACCCTCTTCAAGAGAAATCTTGACGAGTGGATGGGAGATCGTAGGTTTACCCCTGGGATCTCTTCTGTGTCCCTACTAGACAGAGGCACAGTAAACTAACCTCAAAAGGGCTATCTTCTGTGACCTACTATACAGAAGCACAGTCAACTAATCTAAAAGGGTGGCGAAAGCCAAACACACTCTGGCTATGCTTATAAATGCCCTAGGGCAGATAGCCTAGTATCAACCTATGAACCTATGAACCTATGATACAAGTGCTAGTAGATTTGATAAACCAGGCAGACAAATAAGACAATACAAAATGCTCTAGTAGCTAAATGAACACCGATATGGATGGGACACCTGACCTTTACACAGGTAGGACCACCAATAATGAGAAGCAAAACCAACAGGAGCTAATTGATGTAGGACATACTGTGTTTAATTTATCTAAAGTCACCTTAAATAATATAGAGTTTAAAGTTCTTGCCAAGGAACTAACTTATATTCCTTCTATAAATGGAAATTTGAATGATATGATTTTTGAACTAAGGATGTTTATGAGACATTTAGATTGAAAATGTATGTTTAAGAATAATGTTGCTTATTCGGATATTCACTTAAAACATACTAGTACTTTTTTATTCCTAATAGTATAGCAACAATTAAGGCGTTTTATAACATGTGTGAGAACGGTTCTACCTGACTTCGTCGACAGCGCAGAAGACCGACAGCGGAATTCGGAGCTCCAGAAGATCGAAAACGAAGAAGACCGACGCGAATCGCGAGTGGCAGAACATCGACAATGCAGAAGACCGACACGACGGATGACAACACCAACGCCGAGGATGCCGACATGGGGAAAGGCTGTGTGAGTATGCGGTAGTGACGGACGTTAGGGTGCGAGGCAGGTAAGTGTGGAGATTGACGGTCTGTGGGGATAGGGGTGGGTTAAGTGAGTTAGGGTTAGGGAGCGATAGGGGTGGGTTAAGTGAGTTAGGGTTAGGGAGCGATAGGGGTGGGTTAAGTGAGTTAGGGTTAGGGAGCGATAGGGGTGGGTTAAGTGAGTTAGGGTTAGGGAGCGATAGGGCGGGTTAAGTGAGTTAGGGTTAGGAGCGGGTAGGTAAGTGTGCGATAGTGACGGACCTTAGGGTTAGGGTAAGGTTTAGTGTGGGCTTGTAAGGATTTTGGTGTGCTTGTGTTGTGTGTGTGGTTTGTGGAATGGGGATGTGTTTTGTTTTTAATAATTGTTATTGTGGTGTGTGCAGTGTATGGGGTTTCGTGTTTGTGTACCGTCGGTTATTTCGTTGTCGGTTATGTGTGGTTTCGTGTTTATGGACTGTCGAATATGTGGTGTCGGTGATGTGGTTGTCGGTGTTGTGTGGTTTCGGCTATGTCAGGTAGAACCGTGAGAACACACAAAATAATAAGTTTTTTAAGTTAGATGCAGAAGAATGAAGCTTTAAAACGTTTGACACAAAGAAATGACACAATTATAAAATAAACAGATAAAGGGGGGGCGGTTAATATGAATACTGAGGATTATGTTGACTGGATGCTTTTACTATTATCTGACAAATATACGTTTAAGAAAATTAGTAAAACAGAAGTGAATCAGACTATTTATGTTGTTCAAACATTCCTACGTGATTTATTATGGAGAGTGCCATTACTCCTGAGCTGTATCATTTTTTTTATATAGAGAGAATACTGTTATTCCTATCATATATGGGCTCCCTAAGATTCATAAGAATCCACAGAGACCAGCAATGAGACCCATAGTGTCAAAGTAGATATATTACTAGTGCTTTATCAAAATATTTAGAGCATGAGTTATGTAATTTGTTGAAATATAGTAGAAGCTATATAAAAGATGCAAATGATTTCCTATCTGCATTGCATTTATGGATAAACAACAATGATTTAGAAAAATTGTGGCTTGTCACCTTAGATGTTAAATCATTATTTACTGCAATCCCAAATGAGATGGGCATACATTACGTTAGACAATTTTTTACTCGATTATAGTGACTTTCCCAATAGCAAAGTGGAATGAATTTGTTCTATGTTAGATGTAGTTCTTTGCAATAATGTTTTTTTGTTCGAGGAACAATTTTAACATCAGTGCTCAGCAGTTGCTATGGCATTCCTGTAGCAAATAATTATGCTAACCTAGTGTTAGCCAAATGAGAAGAAATTTGTATATCTAATAATGAGAATAATTCTTACTATACACACTTATCTTTTTACAAATGATTTGTGGATCATATATTTCTTCTTTGGAAGGGAGATGAACAAATTCTACATTATTTCATTGAATATCTACAGACTATGACTGATTTTTTTATCTTTTGAATTTAAATATTCTGATTGTAATATTAACTTTTTAGATGCTGATATCTTATATAATAATTATAAGTTTGATACTACAATTTATAGGAAAAATGTACTGGCCACATGATATGCACATGCCCACAGCATGCACCCAAGACATATTTATAAAGGGGTGGTAATAAGCAAATTACTTAGGGCTAGTAGATTAAATACAACTAAGGAAGGGTTTAATAGAGAGAACGGTGCTATGGTTCATAATTTTACTTTAAGAAAATATAACACTAAAGTGATCAATGATGGTATATCATTTTTAAACTCTGTAAGAGAAAAGGTAGGTAATCCGTATTTGTTAGGTAACATACCAGAGAAAGAACATACATCTGATAACTTAGATTGATCTGTTAGTTACATTACTAAGTACAATACACACACATCACAAGTCAAGACTATTATTGAATGGAACTGGGATATTTTAACATCTGATAATGAAGGTGAAAAATTCACTGGTGACAAACCCTGTTGTTCATTTAAGAAAGAAAAGAATTTAAAACAACAGTTGTGTTACAAAGATTTTGGTTTCTCCAATAATATTAAGTTTACTTCTGCCACTAATAGAAATCAGACAGTACCATGTTATAACTCTGTTTTTTGTAGATTCATTAATTCATCTAAAGAATTTGTTCACCCTGTGTCTAAGAAGATATTTACTTTTAACACGCATGCAACATGCTCCACCGAAAATGTGGTTTATCTGGCAAATTGTGAAAAATGTATGTCTTTTTATACAGGCAAAACAAATCAGACGTTAAAGAATAGGATATCTTCATATTTGCCAGATATATGTAAGTGTATTGAAACAAATGCCTTATTCAAACATATTAATGTTTGCGGCATTGAACATACATTTAAATTCAGAGTGATAGCTAAGGTATTTGTTGGTATTAGGGGAGGTGACTTGATTAATAAAACTGAAATTGAAGAGTATAGATGGATAAATCATTTTAGAGCAGACCATCCCCCAGGGTTGAATAGTAAACACATTATTAAACCTTACTAAAAAAAAGACAAACATATGTAAAGTAATACTCTCTCTCTCTCTCTCTATATATATATATATATATATATATGCCTTTTATATGTTTTTATATATTTTTATATTGACACATTTTATAACTAAGTATTTTGAGTTTGTATTTTGTTAAAATGTCCATTTGTATTGATAATTACTGTTTTTAGACATATGACTGCACTTTGAGTTTCTATTCTCTGGCCTAAATTCAAAATTCTATGTATTGATGGGACTGTAGTGTATAACTTTTTTTTCACACTGAGAAAGAGTCCCATGAGACTTGAAAGCTTTATTTTATATATATTCTTGCTAAAGATTTGAGACATTTGCACTGCTGTTCTTTTTACACTATTCCAAAGACATGCATCAGGAGCATTTCTCCCTGGGCCTCCGCTGAAAACAGGCTCTGTGGAACCTAGTCAGACATTCCCGGTCAACAAATGTTAAATAAATAAATAAAATAAAATAAACCAGGCACAGCCAAAGCAAGTAGAGAAAGTACAACGGAATGATGTCGTGAAGAGAGAACAGGAGGAATAAATTGAGAGACTGGAAGTACAAGCAACATCTGGTGAAGGGAGAATAATGTTGGTATTTTTAGCTGTTGGAGAAGCCAGTTTTCAGGATTTACTTCAACAGCATTTTTTGTTATAAGAAAGAAGAAATTCTACAGGTAAAGCAAGGCAAGGAAGAGTGGAAGAAGAAACTAAGAGGGGGCAAGCATTTCTTGAAAGCCACAGAGAAGATGATTAGTGATAAGAAGAAAAAGTAAAAGTCATGGCAGTGTCAATCGGTATGACATTGTGGAAAGTGTTATTTTGCCACTAGGGTTTAACATTACAGACGTAAGAGCATTAATTTATTTGAGAGCTGAACATTTAGTAAAGTAACATTTGAAAGCTTTAACTTGCTGGAAAAATTAAAATTCATGACTGACACTGTAAAAAGAAATACAATAGTACCATGGAAAGACTATTTATTTCAGAGTTTGGAACTACAACTAAAAGAAAGTAAATGTACAGTTTAGGACTTCAGATATTAACGAGCATGAGGTAAAACTGGTTTTTCTTTTATTATGTAGTAAAGTAGACCAAGTTAAAAATATGTGATGAAAAAAATGTATGAACTGGGGGTTGGGAAGTGTGTGCAGCAATGGATGTTAAGGATAGGAAAATTCACCATATCGCAAATACAATAATTGTGAATGGTAAGAAAGGATTTGTTAAGTAATGGGACTAACCTAAAGCATGATATTTCAGTAAAGATGAAAATCATTTAGTACAAGACTGTATCAATAAAAAAAGATGTGGCCAGGGGGAGAGAGGACACACAGCAAAATTTCTAAGCCTTTTTGTAGAAAATGTAGAGAATTTGGAAACGTCTGGTTTGACAGATAGTAAAGACAACAACAAGGCCTTCTATAGTTATGTAAAGAATCTCCACTGCAATACTCAGATTTGCTCTGAGCTACTGCACAATGGTACCTCCTATACTGAGCCAACAGATATTGCCAATATACAGGCCAACAGATTCAGTGCCAACTTTACCCCCCCAAAGGACCAGTCACAATACCAGTAGATTGCCAGGCACCCTGTATTACTGCTGCACAGGTTAAAACAGCATAGTCCAAGGCCAGGAATACAGCTTCTAGGGGACCTGACAATATTTCTGGCTGTATTCTATATGAACTACAGAGTGAACTGGCACCTCATCTGTGTGCCCTGTTCAATCACAGTCTCACCTCAGGCTTTGTCCCTACTGAATGGCGTACTGCTACAGTCATCCCTCTCCACAAAGGAGGAACAACTATAGACCCTGGGAACTATCGTTTCATTAGCCTGACGAGTCTGATATGCAAAGCTATGGAACGCATCATCATGGACCTAATAAACAAGGATATAGGGAATCTCCAAAATCTGGATCCCACACAGTTTGGTTTTGTGAATTCTATGAAGGGTAGATCATGCCTGTTGAACTTGTTCGACTTCTTTGAGTCAGTCACCACAGCTGTGGATGAAGGCAAGGTGGTTCATACAGCCTACCTTGATCTGGCCAAGGCCTTTGATACCATTCCCCACTCAGGAAACATAGAAAAACTCACTAAGCTAGGCATCAACCCCTATATCACCAGGTGGGTTGCAAACGGGCTCACAGGTAGAGCCCACAGTGTGAAAGTAGCTAACTCCAAGTCAGACTACCAACCAGTCATGAGTGGAGTCCCACAGGGTTTGGTCATGGGTCCCCTCCTGTTTCGTATCTACTTCTGTGAAGTTCAGGCCAACACAAAGGGACTCTGGCTGACAACGTTTGTAGACAATTGTAAGTTGAGAGCTACTATTAACTCCCCAAGTGATGTTGACATCCTACAGAAAGGCCTCGCTGTGACCAACGACTGGTGTCAGAACCATGGCCTTAAGCTCAATGCCAAAAGATGTGTCATCATCCCCTTTGGGAAAAACCCCATTCCCATGAATTACCACATGGATGGTAGCCCACTGAACACAGAAAGCATTATAAAAGATCTGGGAACACAGGTTGACAGCAACCTCTCTTTTGACCACCACATTGCCACTGTGGTCAGAAAGTCCTTCTATGTGGCACATCTCATTACTAAGGGCTTTGCATCCAGGAAGAAAGAGGTAATTGTACCTCTACTCGTCCCTCATTAGGCCAGTCATGGAGTACAATGCCCCATTTGGCATGTACGTCACTAGACACCTGCAACAACTGGAGAGGCCTCAAAAGTACCCAAAAGTACCTCACAAAGAGGATGCTAGGCCTTAAACACTTGTCCTATATGGACAGATTCAAAAATCTCCAACTATTCTCTGTCTTATATAGCCTACTTAGAGGCGATTTCTGCTTGACTTACAAAGCCATGTCTGACCCAGCTCTGTTAGAAATGCTGCATCTAAAGAAATCCCAATCCCTCCACGCCACATGCTCCAAAGACCTCAACCTCATTACCACAATCAACAGAACATGCTGGAGGGACAAGTTCATAACCCAGACACTGCCCAAGCTATGGAATAGACTTCCCATTCATGTCAAACAGAGCACCTCACTGGCCCTCTTCAAAAGAAATCTTGATGAGTGGAAGGGAACTAGAAAATTCACCCCTGGGATCACTCCAGTGGCTCTACTCGACAGAGGCACTGGGAACTAAGGTCGGGTGACACAATGCCAGGGTAATCCTATGGGCTAGGCTTGTAAAAGCTCCAGTGCCATTAGCCTAGTATACACCTATGAACCTGTGAACCTATAAGTGAGCGTATAATAAGAATCTAAAAGCTGTTTAAAACAGCTGGGCTGTAGTTAAACAAAATGAAGTACAAGGGATTTGATGAGATAAAAATGAATGGAATGCATTTCATAAGAAAGGAAGTAAAGATCTGGGGAGACGTACTTGTGAGTAGAAAGGTATTAGGCATCAATGGAGATAGACACTGGAAAATTAGCTTGGTAGAAAAGTTTTTATCATTTCAGAAAAAGGTAATTTATGTTAAACATTAATGTATTAGGAAAATAGCATATTTAGGGGACTTTCATATATTTCCCACTCAAATGGATAAGTGTTATTAGAGACTATATTTAGATTTATTTGAGATTCAAGGCTGAACCTGGTGAGTAGTGAGATGATTTATAAAAATAGAAGGTGTTTTGAATTCAGAAAACTCCAGTGGTACATTTATCATTACATATATACATTTTTTCTGTAATAAGAAAGGACAAACAAAAACAAAATGAAATGATAGGTAAGCTACTGTATGAAAAATATTAAAATGTATGGAAAAAAACAAAGAAAATAAAAGAAAAGAAAAGAAAAAAGGGTCAGGATGGAAGGAAAGGAATATGACAATAACATGAAATATTGGAAGATGAAAGTAAGTGATATTGATGGGAAAATAAATGAATATTTTAGAAGAAGTTTTTGGTGTACCTGTGCAGGGAATTAAAAGAAAATGAAAAAAGCAATAAAATTCAGAAGAAAAGGGTTGGAATGTTTTATAAAGCAGAGAATTTTTTTGTGGAGAACTTTATTAGATAGGCTACCAGTGAAAGGGAATATAAAATATAAAGTGATGGTAGAAAGAAAACGTGTTGATTGTAGTGAAAAAGAAACAAAAAAATTGTTTTTTTGTAAAAAAAGAATAAAGATTTTTTTAAAAAGTTTAAAAATGAATATAGATGGGAAAGATATAATGCATAATGTGATATTATATAGAAAATGTGATATTGATAAATGGGGTAAAGTACTTCTTCTTTCAGCTTTTCCTGGTTAGGGGTTGTCACAGCAGATCACCTGTCCGCTCATGATTGGCAGTGGAGTTTTACAGTGTTGAGTTGCCAGCCCAGTGCCCAACCTTCCACGGAAGGCACACACATGCATGCACTCACACCTATGGCCAATTTAGAGTGTCCAATTCACCTACAGCATGTCTTTGGGATGTGGGAGGAAACCAGAGCACCTGGAGAAAACCCACGCGACTACAAGAAGGACATGCAGACTCCACAGAGAAGGCACCCCAGCTGTGGATCAAACTGGAGACCTTCTTGCTGTGAGGTGGCAATGCTAACTGCTGAACCACCATGGTGACCCTAAATGGGGTCAAGTACTATTTGTGGCAATATGGGTACTGTGGAAAAAAGATGTGAGAATTTGTTTAATAACAAGACCCTGGAAGAGGATGATTTATTAACTGAAATAAAAAGATGACTGTGAAAGAAAGAGTGGGGGGTTAGAGGATAAAAATAAAAGAAAATCAAATGAAAGAAATGTTTAGTTAAGTTATTTTGTGTTGATAACTTGCAAATAATTTTGACTCACTCAAACTTAAAATTCACCCATAGCTCCTTAGAGTGTCCAGGGCCTAGTTTCCTTAACTATGTGACATTCCAGCTATTTGGCAACATCAGAAAAGACAAGAAGTGATTAACACACTGACACTAAGAATGTCAGTTTAGGATAATCTGCAATGGAGAAATAAATCTTTGTTTGCCACTCATTTGTCATAGTTTCCCATTTATGTTCATATTTTCATAACTGAGAAGCCTATGTTTTATTGAGATGTATGGTGTATCCTGTGAAATACCAGTGTGGGAGATAGGACAACTCACTGTCAAGGGTGGTTTATATCATACTATATTGGAAATACTGCTAGTTGTTTGCTAGTAATTATGAAAATAAGCAATATTTTCATATGAACTTAAGAAACCAAATTACTTATAAACTGTTGCATGACATTTTGTGAAATTGTAGATGTTGTTGAAGAAAACTGTAAGTTGCATATCTTGAATGATATCCAGTATTATCTGTATTGTTGATTATAAAATTAAATATAAGTTTTTGATATTTCTATAAATATATTAATAACATGCATGCAGAGAGGAATTTCTTCTTGCCATCTGAAAGTTTATGTTTGGTTTATAAAAATGGTTTAACAATATATGTCTTTGTCATACAGTTTTTCCAAGATATGAACATTTGTTTGTGAAAGTTGAGAAAAACTATTTGGGGGTTGGGTGCATTACAGTATATTACAGTATTTATGGAAAGGGCTATGAATCTCTGAATGTTATTACTGTAAAGAAAACTTCTTAATGATAACATTGCTATTTGTACAGTTTTGATAACTTTTATTGTTCAAAAAATATTTAGATTTGTTTATCTTATGCTTTCTAAGTTTATTTTTCAGAGAATGTTCTGGGATGCAAGATTTGAGTAGGTTGCTAGAAATGTGGCAAGTCATACCACAAAGGTGTTAATGAGCTAGGTATGAATGTAAAAAATTGGGGGTGTAAATAACTGATTTAAAAATATGCCCCCAGATTTACTAATCTTCAGTGCAGGACTAGCTTAGTCCTGCATGGAAGCGGACATTTAGGAGCAAAACGGCAGCATGCCATGCATAGTAATGAGGCGTGTTGCCTGAGCTCCTAATCTTACACAGAGCATGTAAGAGTGCAGGGGGTGTGACTGAGCTCTCAGAATATACATGCCCCCACAATGAAGAACAGCAGAAAGGGCTAAGAAATGACCGAGATCGCTCAAAGGTGTCCGCATACCCCACCAACAGTCCCCCTCGTGTACGACAGCAAGTATATAGAAATAAAATGAACAAACCCTTTTTTTTTAAAATCTGATTAAAGCTAACTGTAGGTGTGCAGGTGTGCCCATCACTTAGCTACAGTTAATGCAGCTTAAATGGCTGAAGAGGTTAACAAGGAAGATATATGCAAATGAAGCAGCATAGCAATAGTGTAGTGGTCAGAGCATTCACCTTACAAGCAGGCATTCCCAATTCGAGTCCCATAGCAGCACATTCCATTATCCATGGCAAAAGCATGTTATGACAAATATTTTTGTTGCATAACCCACTAAATGACATAAATGTATGAACTGGAGTACTGCAATAAATGCACATGTGAGGTGTCAGTGTCATAATTTATTTTATTTATTTATTTATTTTATTTTACATTTGTTGACCGGGCTGGTCTATCTGGATTCATGTCCTTTTTCAGTAGAGGCCCGGGGAGAAAAGCTCCAACATAGTGAGAAGGCAAACAGTACATAAACATTCAGAGAAAAAATTAACATTAACATATGTATAAACAAGTACAGAAGTCAAATTCATGTAACTAAGTAATCATTCATATGAGAAGGAGGTTGATTGAAGTATAGAAGCCTTGGTGTTGAGGAGCAAGGTCTATAAGGGGGTGACGAGACTAGGGTAGCGGTTGATTGGTTGGGTTTAGCCTGGTTTTGAACAAGGACATAACCAGTGTGATTTTAGGAATTCTTTGAGATTGTTTTTGAATTGGTTAAGTGAAGTTACTAGTCTTAGGTGATTTGGAAGGGAATTCCAGGGTTTCCCTATGGAGTTGGCATAGAGGGCATCGCCCCCCGAATTCTTGGATTTAATGGTTTGTATTTGAATGCTGCTTGCTGATCGGAGGCAGTTAAGGTTAGAGTAGGGAGTTAGTATTTTGCTCAGGGCAGGGGCTCTGTCAGGTTGGTTAAGTATTTTGAATGCTTCCGTGAGTTGGGTGAATTTGAGAAGATTAGGCAGTTCCAACCAGCCAAGTTTCTTTAGGTTAAGGCAGTGGTGGGTACGGTAAGGTGTACCTGTGATAAATCGGGCTATGTGATTGTAGGCAACGGAGAGCAGGTTAAGTTCACGCTTATTGAGGAAAGATAGGATAGGGGAGGCATACAGGAGGGTAGAGAGGAGATGAGTGCGGGCAATGGTTAGCTTGGCATGAGGGGTGAGAAAATTCTTAATACGATACATGGAACCAAGTTTTTTGTTCACTGTCTTAATGGAATTGCTGATGTGTATGTCAAATTTCAGCTTGTTATCAATAGTTACTCCAAGTAGTTTGGTGTTGGAGACAGGCTCTATGATGGTCCCGTTGGCGGATTTTACATGGAATGAGATATTATTAGGAGTTAGAAGTTCGTTTCCTAGGGGAGTGGTAGCTGAGGGGAAGAAGAGCAGTAATTTGGTTTTAGCTGGATTAAGTAATAGTTTCAATTCAGAGAACCATTTTTCAACTTTTGCAAAACAGTGCTGGGCTTTTACTTGGAGTTGTGGGAGAGAGATATCAGTGCAGATAAGGGTAGAATCATCTGCGTATTGAATGCAGATGGTTTTAGGTATGACTAAGTGAAGATTGTTAATGAAGATTGAGAAGAGGAGGGGACCAAGTATAGAGCCCTGAGGGACGCCAATGGTGTTGGGGAGCAGGCCTGATAGCCTGTTTTGCCATATGATAGCTTGTTGCCTACCAGAGAGGTAAGCATTAAACCAACTAAGGGCCAGGTTGTCGAGATGTAAGCCATCCAGGGTTTGGAGCAGAAGCTGGTGGTTGACCATATCGAAGGCTTTTGATAGGTCCAGAAAAAGAGCAGCGGATATGAGTTTGTTGTTACGGTTGTTGTTTATTGAATCAATAAAGGAGAGGAGGGCCGTAGTAGTACTATGATAGGGACGGAATCCGTGTTGGGAGTTAGACAACAGACTGTTGAGGGTTAGGTGCCTGCAAGGGAAGCTACAACCTTTGATTAAAGCACTAGTAAGCAGATATAAGCATGAATAAGCAGTAGTAAGCATATCTAAGCATTGGTAAGTGAGTTTAAGCCCGTTTGAGTGGCGGCAAGCAATGCACACACAGGTTAAGCAATTTTGAAGCTAACTCTCTGTAAGCATATGTAACCGTAGGTTAGCATTGCTTACCCTTGCGCAAACCTGTGCAAACCCACTTACAAATGCTTAAAAGTGGCTTAATCACTCTGTATCTAATGGCCCTTGTTCTGCCCATCAATAAAATAAACAGCCTTGCAGGTCATGAACCCAGGCCCTATACACTATAGTCACAGTGGTTAACCATCAAGCCATCACAGCAGTACAAAAGAATGAAGTATCAGCAAACAAGTCTTCACTATAGTAAACTCAAACTGAACCTGTGAAAGGAATCAGTATACAGACATATGTTCCATAACCCACTACTTAACATAAATATGTGAACTGGAGTACAGCAGTAAGTCCAGATGTCAGGTGCAATTGTAACAGAGTGTTGAAGTCCCCAATAAAACACAAAGACCCCATACAGTGTATGTACACATGAATCATGGATACCAGGCATGCATATAAGATGTAATGAATGATAAATCAATGCCAAAAAGGAAATATAATGCAAAGTCAAATGTAAGCAATGCTAAGCAGTGCACAGGCCAGCTTAGGAGGTGTAAGCAATGTGTAGGCCAGCTAACTCAATGTGCCCATTGTTATATCCCTTTAAACAATGCCAACCTTAGGTAAGCAGATTTGTCCATAGCTTAGCCTTTTCAAAACTGGCCAATCATGACAAAGTGTGGGAAATTGGCCCTACTTAAACCCAAGAGGTGGGAATACATCTCATAACTGGTTGTAGCTTCCCTTGCAGGCACTATGTCAAGAAGGAGAGAGGGTGTGCACTTTCAGGCACAGCGCTGGTGTATCCAGGAGTCCAGAGTCACGGCAGGACTCCTTGTCAAAGACAATGAACAGAGACTGCTGCAGGGCCAGTACCAGGGCTCCCAATAAAAGGCGGATGCCTGGGACTGTCTCACCTGTGACCTCACCAGTGCCACTGGCATACCCCAAACTGGTGAGCAGGTCAGGCATCACTATGTCGACCTGAAGCAGCGTAAGGAGGACTTCTTGGTCCAGTGGATCCAAGAGACTAGAACAGCAGGGATGTCCCATCTGTAAGTATCAATCCACTACCTGTTTAATAACTGCCAGCTCATGTATATCATGGATAGGTATGGCTAAATATTCCTCTTATGTCCTCCACAGCTGCAATCAAGTGGGACGCGAACCAAGAGGCCCATGGCAGTTGCCTTGACAGGTTGCAATGCGAGGCAGGTCAATAATACTCTTGCATGTACTGTCATAGAAAATAAATCTAAAAGTATTAGTAAATAAATTGCCTGTATAAAACCTGTATTGTTTAAGGCAAGTACTGCATACACCAGAGAATATGGCAGGAAAAGATTCATATAGTATGCACGTAAATAAAAGCGTAATAGCCTGACAATAAAGGTCTAAAGGCTGGACTGCATGTGTATACTCTGGCATCATATGGTAATGTAGATTTGCATTCACGTAATAGTACTGTTGTAATAAGCACTGTTACCCACACCATGCACCATAAATAGAATATGTAGGAATGCCTGTATATGCCTGGTGTAATCTCCAGAGGCCATTTAGTACAACTGAGAAACACATAGACAGAAAACAGGGAACAGGCAAATAACAAAACCCGAATAGCACATGCAACTGAGATGTGAACTGTTTTATTTAGCACACACAGCCATGGTTTGAATCGTGCCAGTGGTAATAGTCTGCATACTGAATCATACCCCACAACTGTACAGATATTTCCAGAATATCCAGTAAAGTGTCCCATATCTGTTTCCTGTCAACCTGTCCCCCTGGAAAATCAGTGGGATGATCCCAGATGTATAGGCAGCAAACAGGAAATACAACTGATTGACACACATCTATGAGAATAAAGCTGGCACACTAGCAACTCCCCAAAACATTATGAGACTAAGAAGCCACATATGTCCCATTTACACCCCCATATTGTCAAACAGTGGCCAGAGTGTGCACAGTAACAGAGTGAGATGTATGTGCATAATAGTAATGTGGAATCTGTTACTGTGTGTGGCAACAATCAGGTAGTGCTAACAAACATTTCTCCCACAGGTCTGTCAGATACCAACACTGTGCCCAGAAATACAAGAATGATACCCTGTATTGGTACTGTTTACACTGGTATTGTATGGCATTGTGAGTGATGCAGTTGCTCTGAATAATGAGGTTTTACTCATCATTGTCACCCACACTGTCCTACTAAATATAACTGTCTAGGAAATCTGTATAAGAGTGTTGCATTACAACGTCAGAATGCAAAAACACAGGAGAATTATAAGACAGAAAACAGATAGGAGATATACAACAATGTCTATATAGCACACACAACTCTGTTGGACAGTGTTTAAGTTGTAGCAGACACAGCCATGGTCAGAATCCTAGTAGTGGAAGTAGGCTGCATACAGAGTCATACCCCACAACTGTACAGATGAGACCTGAATGTCCAGTACATGGGCCCATATCAGCTGCATGTCCCCCTAGTAAGCCCGTGGGATGATCCCAGATGTTTAACCAGCAAACAGGGAATACAAGTGATTGTCCAACATCTAGGTGAACAAACCTGTCACTGTAGCCACTCCCAAAACTGTTAGGAGAGTAATAAGCCAAGTATGTCCTATCTACACCCCCATGTTGTCAAGCTGTGACCAAAGTGTGCACAGTCACAGAGTGAGATGTATGTGCATAATACTAACGTGCAATCTGGAACTTTGTGTGGCAACATTCAGGTAGTGCTAACAAACATTGCTCCCACAGGTACGTCAGATACAAACACTGTGCTAAGAAATAAAAACCATTATGCCCTGTACTGGTACTGTTTACTCTGGTATTGTAGGGAATTGTGAGTGTTGCAGTTTCTCTGAATAATAAAGTATCACTGATCACTGTCACCCACGCTGTGCTACATAATATAACTGTGTAGGAAAGCATGTATATGTGTGTGTCAAGTCACTAAAGGTTGATGAGGGTAGTATTCTAGATATGTCCCGGTGCACCTGCATGTGGTCAACACATGGCCAGAGTCTGTGCAGAAAGAGTTGGATAGCCATGTGCACAACATCAACCCGTAATCTGGGAGTATGTGTAGAAACAGTTAGTTAGTGTTAACTTACATTCCCTCCACAGGTATACCAGGTAAGAGGTGTGTACTGCAGGTAAAACCAGTTCATGTATAATGATGACAGCCATATCACTGACCAAACTAAGGCTATAGGGTAATGTAGTAAGACTTGTAAGGTACAGATAACATCACTGACTAGGAAAGTAATGTGGACTACAGGAATATACTAGTTGTTAATTGTCATCTTTCTCCCCCCACCACCATATATCCAACAATAAACTACATACCCGCCCCAACCGGTATGTAATGACTCCAATGTTCTGATAATGCCCTATTGTTTGATAAATATTTTAATTGTTTCCATGCATGTGCTATATTGAATTATTCCAAGATTGGTGGCATGGTGCCATCAATGTACCTGCATGCTGTTCTTAATACCACTGTCGTCCCATATATGCATGTGTTCTGTTTGCTATGGAACTGTTCAGTATCTGGTGTCTGGGTTAATGGAAATATCTATACATGCTATTATACCTAACCCTAGAATGTGTTGACTATTACTAATCCACATATGATGATAGACTCTAAACACAGCACGTTTGGGAAGGTCAGTCCTAGTGGAACCACCTGTCCCACCTCAGCTGTCTGTGGCACCAGGCACCAGCATGTCTAGGGCCCAACCCTGGACCTCCCTGTCTACTGATCCTGCACCACCTTTGGGTGGAACTGCCTCAGGGGATGGGGCTCACCCCCCCAGGAGCAAGTGCAGACAGGAACCTGTCACCTGTCACCAGGTCTGAGTCATGGTGTGTAGCGAGCTCAACCAGCAGCTTGGTGATCTGCTACACCAGCTCAAGAGCCATGTGTCGTGACTAGAGGGTACGTTTGGCCCTGCAACTCAGCCCCCAGCATAGCCACCTTTGGGGCTGTGAAGCTGCAGTGGTGACTGCCCATGGGTGGGGACCTCAGTCACACTGTTTCCACTAGGGGGCTCATGGGCTTCCGATTTCTCAACACCCCTCTACATCAAGGTGTTTACCCCTCACATGTGTCACATACTGCCCCTGTATGCATCTTGTTTGTCTTGTCTGTTTACCTACCCAACCTACCTCCCCAAATATACCTACTATCCCTCCACAACATCCCACTATCACCTGAAAAATAAAAGGGCAATCTGTTCCCAAAAAAAAAAATTACGCCCCATACATAGCTGTCCATTTCACACATGTATCCACTGGACGCATGTAATCAGGTCTAATTGGTATCACAACTTATTATTGTTGTCCTCACCCCTCTCCCAGGGGTTTGAGTGTCCACATCTACCTCCAAATTCAGTGTATATGCACAGCTGTTGCTGTAAAGGAAATGGGCAGCTATGGACCTTCCCCATAACTTTCCTGCACATCCCTAGGTATTCCCCTATGTCTTTCCTCTTTGTGCCCCTTTTTCACCACTTTCCTATCAACCTTTTTTTTTCTTTTAAAGAAATTAGCTGGGGGGGTAAGTGGGAGTAAGTAGTTTTAAGCAATAGTAAGTGGGTTTAAGCCTGTTTGTGGTGGGGTAAGCAATGCCTACACATATTAAGCAATTTAGAAACTGAGTATAAGGAACTGCAACCAGAAATTAGCAGTGCTTACCTCTGCACAAACACAGGCAAACCTGCTTATAACTGCTCAAAAGTGCCTTAATCACTCTGTATCCAACTGTCCTTGTTCTGCTCAGCAACAAAATAAACAGCATCTGCAAGGCTTGACCTCAGGACCCTGCACAACATAGGCAAAGTGATTTACCACTAAGTCATGTCAGATACAAATAACCCTGCTGTTTGTACAAACATATCATCCAGCACAGTCATTCAACAATACAGGGAATGTATTCCAACATGTAGATGTATGTGTGTGTGTGTGTGTGTGTGTGTGTTTATATATTAATATGTAAACAGATAAAACATATCTATATATGTATGTGTATATATATATATATATATATATATATATATATATATATATATATAAACATATATACATACAAATCCATACATCTATAGATATATATGTCTACATCTATATATATATATATATATATATATATATATATATATATATATATATATACAGCAAGTTATATAAATATATATATATATATATATATATATATATATATATATATATGTAAGCAGATATATATATATGTAAGCAGATATATATATATATATATATATATATATGTGTATATACGGACATACATCTGTAGATAACAATCGGAACATAACAAAAACATATATGTCCACATGCACCGTTAATGGTGTTGAGAGGCCCCCAATCAACATACATCTTGTACAAATAAGTATATCCCCCCACAGCCAAACATGTCTGCCCTGAAATACACTACCAGCTGTTGCAGATCCCATAACGAGGCCCTGACACAACATGGGCACAAGATGTTTACAGTACTCCATCCCACCTGTATGATGCCAGGCTGGTATCAGTAACATATCATGCAGTATAGTCTGGCTCCCATAGGGAATGTACAATGTGGAAGCTATCAACATCCCTAGGATACATATACACAGACACATATATGCAGATACAGATATGCGTATATATAAATATATATATATATATATATATATATATATATATATATATATATATATAAATATATATATATGTAACTACACATACACACACAGAGATATGTATAGTCAGATACATATGTAGTAGGTGCACACAATATGGAACAGCCACTATGCCTACAATTACCACCTTAACAACTGGACACTGTATGAGCCACCCATACAAAAGACAACCGTTGTCTGCAACATATGCCCACATACAGGTTTGCATTAATGGGGAAGCTTTATTTGTGTACTAATAAAGTTGTATATGCCATATCACATAGCTGTTTAGACACTGACATCCATATAAACAGAGTAATGCAACTGTGAAACAGTTATGCTAAAGCAGTAGTCCTGAGAAGTTTACAAATGTTCCTCTCCAGGCTGAGGCCTTCAAGTAGTACAATAGTAAAGACAGACTGGGCCACAGGATACCAAGCAATCAACAGTAAGTAATGTAGATGTATAGTTCAGCAGCCACTATCTACACTCTGTACACAATCCCTAGGGGGTAAAGAACTCAGTTGACACAATGGGATGTAACTTTTACATAACAAGGCATAACTGGCACCATCACAAGCACACTGACATACAGAACAGTCTGTATGGCAGGAGGCAGTAGGCCTGCATTTACCCAAGGTGGATTGTATGGTTATGTACATCCAGATACCTTAAGGCAGCATAGACATGGTGTGTGTGTGTGGGAGGTCACATCTCCTTTTATCATGTGTGCCATTGGCTACTGACAGACATCCTAAGGACATCATAGAACAGTACCACTGCTAGCATGTAATGCTCCCATGGACTACAGCAGAGATATTGGCCAATATATGTGGACAGTCTGACATACTCTGGGCAGTCCAGAGGTATACACAGAACCCCTTAGTGCAAGACATGTGGAACAAGCCTGACACTGTGGATGTTAACAGCCATGTAGATGGGCATAACATGTAACTACTGGTACACATTTGCCCCCATAGGTTATGCATTCACACACCCCTGTCTGTCCTGACACATGATAACCGCTGGTACAGAGGTGCCATGGCGACATACTAGCCACTAGATATTGACATACATCTGTACAGCATCCCACTGCTCTGTTTGACATACATGACTGTTTTGATGGCCCAGCAGCAGCACATCTGGCAAGTACCTGGACATGACATCTCACTGGGTAAGTACACTAAGCTGCTAAGCATGTAACAACGCACTGTGCAGGCTACAGGCAGACTGGCTCAACACTGGCCTACATTTCCTATGGGGGAATGCACATGTACCAGCATATATAGCAGGCTCTACAGTCATGTCACAACACATAGTATGATACACCTGTGTGAAAGTGCATAACTGCAACCAATGTGAACACAGCCACAGCCACAAATGGTAAGCTAGTGTAATATTATAGTATATGGACTATCTGTGCAACACCATCCTCATATGTACCACTCACACACTAACCCTACATATACTGGGCCACTCCACAGTGTTGTCCAAAGCCTGTCTGTGGTATGGGACATGTATGTGTATGGCCTTACAAATGTGTGAGCTGATAGGGTAACATACAGTGGAGCAGCATGTAACATCAGATAGAACAGGACCACGAACAATGACATCTACCACAATCTGTACACAGGCCAAAGTACATATGAACAATACATACAGTGTCGATAATCACCATGAGTACACAGACCTCAATACTGTACATACAACCACAGAATGTCCAGGTTATGTCATAAATTGTAACCCCTAATACACATAATATGTGTAGCAGTCTGATATCTCACTGGCTTGTTATCAGATATGATGACACTAATTATGGTGTACAGCACATATGTGCCTCTTACTGCATGACATATATACAAAGGTTGATAAAGTTGTGGCTGGAGGCACATACACAGGGCCATTATTGACATTTTGCTGTGATACCCTCATACATTTACTGTTGTAGCAGTGTTTGTGGCAACATATGTCCTATGAGGGATATGAAGTCAGTAACTTTCATGGCTGTCACCATCTACAGACTACAATCCTCACACTACCTTCTGCAGTTCACAGACAGGTGCTCTGTGAGTAACAATTGAAACAAAAGGCACCACACACTGCCCAGTCTGCAGAAGACCCCACAGATGGGAATTTCCTCGTAAACATAGCACTGACATGGCAACTATTAAAACATGTAGGACAGCCATATGCACACACACCCTGTTAAACCAACATTACTCCAAATGCAGTATAGCAGCATTTATGGTCTGTAGTTATGTCAGGCACATCCCCCTCCTGTGTGTTGCCCTGTTTCCACAGTGTATGTTGTTAGAGGTAGATCCCCAATCTGTCTGAGATGCTGTTCGCCAAACAACAGATTGAGTTCCTGCTCACAGTGAATGTAAAGGCCAAACACTAGCATGATGTTCTTAGATATTGGAGTGTGTTCCCATGCAATTGGCTATGGGAATGTTACCACAGCTGTTCCACATGCAATCAGCTAGGGGAGGGCTGCAATTCATGCAGAGGCCATCAGCTGATCATGAGCAACACTTAAAATGCACATGCTGCTGCCTAAGCACAGCATGTGTAAGTCTCCACATCCACCAGAGAGAGAGTGAGAGAGGCAGACAGAGGTACCAAAGAGTCAGGGAGGGGTGGGAGAGTAAAACATAAGCATGCTTTTGTCACACACCTACCAGTACAGGGTATCAAGGGTCTATATTATATATTCAAACTTTCAAAACTTCAAATCCCATATGTTTGATAATATATGGTCGAAGTTTTAAAGATCGAATATACAATAAAAAAAAAGAAAAGAAAAACATATCTTAATGGTGTGAGCAAGGGGGACAAGCTCCCCTGCACCCCCACAAAGGGGGTTTGTGCCCCCACACCCCCTACTTAAATATACCAACTCCGAGACCGCACTTCAGTGCAGAAAAGGGAAATTCTCCCATTCTGCACCGTATGGTGTTGTTATGTTTAACTTTCGAACTCTTGAAATGTCGATCATATGGTGTCGGCCATTCAAAATTCGACATTTCAAGCATTCGGTGTTCTAATAGGAACCCAGGAATCACACCCCTAATGACTATGTAGTGCTAGCACATGTCTATGCAGTTATTGGATGCGCCACATACATTACATGTTGAGGAGCCCTCAAAATGTATATGGATGGTGAGTGACATTGGCAACAGGGATAAAGTAGCTATATGGTAGGTGTAGTACACATGCCTGTCTACATAAACACGTGCCAGTGCCAACACAACCACACTCTCACAGGGATGCACACACATTGACACACTTGGCAGGGCCAGGAATACAAATCATCACTAGTGAGATTGCCACAACAAATTACTGTGCAGGTATCACATGCACCACAGGAGTCATACGGAGGATATATGGGTAAAGGGTATGTGGAGATGTCTGACATCAGACAGCATGCTTAAGTATGCCAATGGTGGTTGTAGTGAGTGTGAATGTGGTCATATGCTTCATACAATGCACACACAGACACAGGGTGCCAGTACTGACATGCATGGGTGCATTACTGCACGAGTGTGTCATGGTCGACTGTGCCAGATGGCTATACAAGGCTAAGTGAGGGGTATACCTTGGCATCAGGCCATATGATAATGGTCTTCATTGCAGCTCAGGTATGTAGTGTCTGGATCTGACCACACAGGTGGGTATTGTATTCACCATCCAGTCACCTGGGTGACTATTGGGTGCTGCCAATGCTGTGCATTGCTTGCCATGTATGTGTTCCTTAGTCCATAACATGGATGATGTCTGGGATGTGCACATCTCCCACATGCATGCACAGTGACATGTGGAACTGTACCTGGGTGTCTGGCCCATGTTGTGTACACAGATTGTTATCATCAGATGTGCCAGTCCTGGCCTCATGTGGCAGGAACTGTTAATGGATGGCAGGTTGACCCAGCACCTTTGTGGGTCACATTTGAAAGCACCACAGGTGTTGCAGGTGTCCAGTGGGGAACATGGGGAAGGTGCACTGTCGGCATTTATGTGCCTATTGGATTGATGGTTGGGGTGCCATGCCCACTGTAGCCCAGTGCAATCACACCATGGTTACTATCAGTGGGCAATATGCAGGGTTCTACCAACATAGTGGATGTTGCCTAGGCAAGTGTGTGTGTGTGTATGAGACATGGGTTGAGAGTATCTGGGTAATATTAGGGTCACTCACTTTGTTCACCTGGCCTTGACGTCAAATGTAGGGGCATGGATAACCACCCCAGACTCTCAGCTATGTCACATCTGTTATCCCTGTGCAGTGGACATTGTGATATATACTAGGGCCACCATATAAGAAATTTGCAAAACCCACTCCCCATTGAAACACACACCTGTCACATCTGGGATTAGAACCCCTACCTAACTAGTGTACTGCACTACAGCACTACGCAGTTAGAGGATGCACCACAGAGATTACTGGTGTGCTCCTTCCCCAAAGGTGTATTTCACAGTGAATGACATCAGCAGGATTGGCAAAGTAGGGCATATGAAGTGTAGTGAGTGTGAGTAGCCTAAATTGCATTGCTCCCTACACAGACATAGAAATGCACACAAAACCTACACAACTGCCATGTGTGGGGTTAGAACCTCTATCAGAGTGTTTTATTACACTACAGCATGAAGCAGTTAGAGGACACAACATGGAGATAACTGGAGTGCTCCTTCCCCAAAGGTGTATTTCACAGTGAATGACATCAGCAGGATCACCAAAGTAGGGCATTTGAAGTGTAGTGAGTGTGACTAGCCTAAAAAGCATTGCTCTCTACACAGACAGAGACAGACACACACACAGTTGCAAAGTCTGGGATTAGAACTCCTACCTAACTATTTTATCACACTACAGCAGTACACAGTTATAGGATGTGCCACTGAGACGTCTGGCCTATTATCTTCCCAAAGGTGTATTTCAAGGTGGATGAAATCAGCAGCCTTGCCAAAGTAAGGCATTTGCATTGTAGGGAGTTTGACTAGCCTAAAACACATTACTCTATACACAGACAGAGACAGACACACACACAGTTGCCAAGTCTGAGATTAGAATTCCTACCTAACTATTTTATCACACTACAGCAAGATGCAGTTATAGGATGTGCCATGGAGATTGCTAGGCTACAACTTTCCCAAAGGTGCATTTCACAGTGGATGACCTCAGCAGGCTTGTCATAATAAGGCTATGGGGAGGCCAGTGTGTGTGCATGGGCCATAACCCATTCGTCTAAAGGGTTGATACACCGCATGTGGGCACATGCAGGGCCATATTCCACAGGCACGTGTATACAGCTGCTTGATGCCTACTTCCTTGTACAGTCATGTTGCACAGCCAGCACTTGCACCACATAGTCGGTACTGCTGACAGATACCATTGGCTAGTATCTACAGTGATTGACATCTAAACCTCATGTGGTTGTAGCCATTTGACTGTGTGCTATGTGGGACAGGCCTGGATGGCTCCTTGTCACAGTCACTCTCTTCCACACATCTATGTACGTCTATGTTTGGCTTATTATGGTGTGTTGTCCTTGGATATATGTCTGTATTCCTATCCACTGTGTGTGCAAAGCATGAGTGGTACATATAGAGGAGTGTCTGCACTAACATCTGCAACTGCCAGATATGTTTGGTCCACTGTTGTTTGCAGACATGGGCTTCATGTGTAAGTGTGTGAGCATGCCCAGTATGACCTTTCAGTATGTTGTCTGACATTGCCTTCATTTCTCTAAGTGTGTGAGGATGCCCAGTATATCCTTATGTATTGCATGTGTGGATTGATTCCAGGTAGTTTGTACTCCAGTGCAGACCTTTGTGTTGTACACCTACAGGTAGCAAACTGTTTCTGCAGGGTATCCGTCGATCATTTGGCAATATGGGGACAAAGTGTACAGGGTGTACTGTAGGTGATTGTGTCTGTGCTGCTTTAGCTACATGGTACACCTGTTAACAGAGATATTCAGACATGTGTACGGTTATAGACTGTGATGTTTTCTGTCCACATGTACTGTCAGGTGGACATTCCTGCTCACAGTGATGTCTTGGGGGACAAGGGTGACTGCAGCTCTGTGCAGTATTGTGGGCAGACCCCTACATACTCATGGTAGGTTATGCCATCCTGGAGGGGGTGCTGCAGACACTTGCTCCTGGGTCTGTGTATCCAGTTCAGCACCTTGGTACAGTGCTGGCAGGGGATCTCATACATGTACATCCATCAACATGACAGTATAGCCTTAGAGTGATATGGCAAAACCTCACAGCTGTACAGATTCACACAGGTTACCCAGAGGCAGGGGCCATGAGTCAGGACATTACCCATATTGCAGTGTATGGGCAGATATGTAGGCACCCATTTATGTGTTTACAGCCAGGGATAGTGTGTGCACACAGCTTTGTGTCAGAACTTGCACATTCCATGCTGGCCACGCTCCCAACCCAACCCCAGTTATTCTCTCCTTTTCCTTACATTATGTATACATTCTCTGATACTTTCCCTATGGTTATCACCCCATCAGGGCATGGTGGACATGTTACTATGGTTTATCCACATGGCCTTGCATATGGCATATGTGGAGTGTGTTGTGTTGTTAATTGGGTGTCCATGACATAACATGCAATGGCAGTACATGTGACACACAGGCCCTTGGCAGAGGCCTGTGGGCCATTAGCTGTTGATGCAAGCCAGATGTGGCAGGCCATTGCATTCTGTCTGTCCTACAGTCTCAGACCGCCATACAGTATATTCCCCTGGGGTCACAGGGTAGGTGTGCTAGGTGTTCTTGCCAATACCTTCTATCAGTCTTGATTGGTGATGTGGATGTTGGCAGGGTGTTACCTACAGCTGGCGACACACCTGCATGGGACACCTGCACTGCATGCTGCATTCTTTTGCTATTGCCATATACAGCTGGGGTCATATTGTACCCATTCCCCACAGCAGGGTTACAACCAGGGAGGTACCTGTGGGTGGTGTCTGCGTGAGCTGGGTGTATGTGTGCTATGGACACTACTTGCATCGGACACACAGATATGCATTGGGCATTCCAGTTATGCTTGCGTGTGCAGGTGCATCAGTTGTTTCCCAATACATCAGTCCTACCTCCTTTGTGATCTGCGAGTGTTTGGGCAGACAACACCGGTATCCCCTACTACAGGACCAGATCATGTGATGCATACCTGTTTGTACTATTCCAAGGGTGTGCCCATTTCACAGTGACACAATATATACTGTATGTCTGGGGTACTTTCCCCTGTGTACTGCTTGTATATCTAGCCCAACAGTCATGCCATGTCAGTCTTTCAGATGGTGACACATATTACTACCATGCATTTGCAATGGCTTACTGATAGCTTGTGTTATGCTGGTGGGTATTGTGTTTGGCACTGCAGTTGTGAGGACTTGTTCTTATCATCAGTGATAGTGGGCAATGGCCACTAGGTCTTTCCTCAACATGCATACATAACGACCACTCTCACACACTATGAAACACACACCATCCTAACTCACACATACCTGCATATTGTGCAGATGCTACAACCTATCCTGATACTTTGGCCACCTCTGTGCATCTGTGCTCTACTGGTATTATACCTACAAATACATGTTCCTACATTTCTACATAGGGTTGTGGGGGGCACACCTGACTGTTACAACGTGTGTACATTGGGTTGGGGGGCACACCAGACCATTACCACATACATACATAGGGTTGGGGGAGCACACCTGACTGTTTCTACATTCCTACACAGGATTGGGGGGCACACATAACTATTTCTACATTTCTACACAGGATTGGGGGGGCACACCAGACTGTTACTACATAAATAGGTATGGTTGGGGTTGCACACCTGACTGTTTCTACATTTCTACACAGGATTGGCAGGGGGTACACCTAACTGCTACTACATTTCTACACAGGATGGGAGGGGCACACCTGACTGTTACTACATTTCTACACAGGATTGGAGGGACACCTGACTGTTATTACATTTCTACATAGGATGGGGAGCCACACCTGACACTTGTACACATTTGCTATGACTGTACTGGTATGTCAGGTACTCCATTACATTCTGTATTCTAACCTATCATGCTGACTAGAGGCATATCAGTGTACTACAGGTTTTAGCTCTGATTGACCTACATATTAGTTTCTGACTTTCTACCCTTCAGAACTAACATCCCACTGCCTGACCTGCTGCAGAGTGTCTGTGTAGGCCTGGGAGGGGGAGGTTACCCATAGGCATCATTCAGAGGCCATAGCACGGTCTTTGTGTTTGTCTGCACCTGTCCTGCTGGCTGTGACTGTTGTTGGGTATGTGAACCTCCCAGACTGGCATGTGTGAGTCACTTACCTTGTGGGGGTCCCAGTATTGAGGGTGGTGCTGCAGGGCTGCCTATGTTGGATGCACATAGTACACTCCCTACACATGGTTGAGCACAGGTAGTGTCAGGTTTGGCATCCCTTTTACTGTATGTGAGAGTCAGAGAGAGGTGTTATTCCCTGGGTCCCTCCTGTGTCAGTATATGTGCTATGCATTGCCTCTTTGCCAAGGCCAGGGCATACTGGGCATGCCTCCTTCTGCCTACTAGGCCAGGCTCAGGTTGTTCCTCCTCCGAGTCACTCTGTGCCTGTGCAGGCCTTGGCAATGGTGGGTGGCTGTGTGGCCCTGCCCCATGCTGTTCCTGCTGCAGCTGTTTCCGCAGGATCATATTGTGTAGTATGGCACATACAATGACAATTTGGGTACATGTAGCTGGTGAATACTGCAAGGCTCCACCGGATATGTCCAGGCACTGGAAAAGTGACTTGAGCATCCCAAACACATGTTCACATTGTGCCTCATTATGGAGTTCTTGTTCAGGTGTGTGTGCATTTCTGATTAGTGTCATCAGCCACGGCTCCAGTGCATAACCAGCATCCCCACTAGGTGACCATAAGGGATGTCCTCATTGGAAAATCTCTGGTACAGCTGTGTCAGATGCCAGATATGGGAATCGTGATAGCTTCCAGGGCAACCAGCACACACATTCATTATTATGCTCTGGGCATCGCACACAACCTGGCAGTTGATGGAGGGGAAGCCCTTGAAGTTGATGTAGACCCTACCCCGCTCACCGGGTGGTGCTTTTATGCATATGTGTGTGCAGTCTATAGCATCCACTACCTCAGGGTATTCTGTTATTTGGTGGAATAGTTGCATATGGCTGGCCAATGCCTCATGGGTGTTGGGGAAATATACGTGCTCACCGGCATGTGCTGGCATGGCATCCAGGAACTGGTGGAGTACCCTGGATGTTGATGCCTGTGAGATCCCCATCATATCCCCCAGACGGCCTTTGGAAGGTACCTGTAGCTAGTATTTTTAGGCCTACACATACCTTGGTATCCACTGGGATGGATTCCCCTCTGTTAGTTCTGTGTGTCAGGCGTGGCCGACACAGCTCTACAATTTGCTGTAAGAGGTCCCTGCCCACCCTATTGTGCTCCACTATCTCCAGCTCATGTAGCCCCAGGTAGGTTACACTGGGTTTGTACACTCTTCTCTGTCTCCTCACTGTGGGTTAATCAGCAGCATTCACACCCTCACCAACCTCAGCCTCTTCCACAAGTTGTTGTATGATAGCTATTGCAGCCCCTATCATTTTGTTGTTTTTGTCTGTTAAAACTTCCCTGCTTGTATACACCGATGGTGGAGAGTATGGGAAAAACCAGAGTGGAAGGTGTTTGCATAGTTTATAGTAGTGTTCTGTGCTGGGCTGGTCTGCTGCCTGTGTAATTGGCTGATTCTGATACATTTCACCTGCCAGCTATGCTAGTTCTCCTAGATTACCTTCCTATTGCTGTTTTCCCTTCCTATTGCCTTCCTGTTTAAGCCAAGGGGCACACCTCACAAACACAGTGCTCAAATGTGCACAGAGCTGCTATTTCCTGGTTTACTTTTTTTTTTCCTTTAAAACCTGGTGCATGGTGCGCACACCCATTTAGGCAATGTAAAGAGTGCTAGGCAGCCTCAGACACATCCCCTTGCTTAGCTCTGCTAAGCTAGAAGCAAACCCGAGTGACGGGGCTCCAATCCACTTTCAGTATGCCTGACACCCCCTCCTATGATGTCATCTAACTCCTAGGCTTGCACCAAGCTATTGCTGTTCTTACACTGTTGGGCGCTGACTAGCATGCAGGGGAAATCTGGGATTCAGTATCATCCCCTTCATTTGCATAGGATTGCCTGCTAATGCATAGTTACATGTCCCACACTGAGCCTCCCCCCTTAGCAACCACTATTCACTGGCCATGTTGTTTTCTGTCTGCCATTGAGTATAATGGCAAAATAGTGATTTTGGGTAGAATGCTTATTTTATGTTTTTTTTATTTTCCACACGAGTCCGTTTGCACACTGCTGTTGTACACTTAAACAGCCGAGAGTGGCTAAAAAAAATAAAAGTTGATTTTTTTAATTTTGCAAATGTTTTCCATGCCAGTGGCCTTATAGTTGGCCATTGGCATGCTTTCTACATGATAGCCACCATTTATTTGGAGGTATCATTGCTCCGTTTTGTAATGTGCAGAAATGTACTCCGTTACTGGTAGAGTACATTTCTGCAGATTACGCTAGTCCTGCATGCCAGTTTCCAGCTTCCTGGATCGCAAATTCACCTCATTTGCATGGATTTCTCCTGCAAATGGGTTAATTTGCATACAGGGGCTGAGTCCATGCAGGACTAGTGCATGAGCGCTCATGCACGTCCCTACAGATTATTCCTGGATTGCACGGCAGACATATTGCCTGCTGGAGCTCCTGCACTAGTCCTGTACACCATGCATGGCTTGCAGAATCCAGGGGGCTGTCTTTTATTACTAGTTCAGAAACAGAAGAGATATGTAACAGAAACTATGTTTAGAAAAAAAATTCTATCAATATGAAAAAAGGCATGTGTAAGAGGATCTAGGTGTTTCGATAACAGATGGCTTTACGCGGAAAAGCCACATCAACAAACAATTTAGAAAATGCTTTGCAGTGACATCAACTATCAATCTCTTTCATCATTGAAATCTTCAGTGCTTGTTATTATATTTAAAAATATAATAAAACCAATGCTAGAGATGGAGCAGAGATTTTGTTTCTATATCATAGAAGATATTTATAATGAAACATTTCAATGATTCTGCATAAAACATATACAGTCATTACATGGGCTGAAGAAAGACTGAAGAAGCTAAATTTATATTCCATTCATCATCATCTATTTCCTGGTGACCTTATTTGGGTTTATTAAAGCCTGAATGATTATCTTAAGAAAATTACTTTGGACATTAACTTAACGTCTCATAATAGATATGACAGAAACAGTAATCTGCTAGCTTGCAATGACAGGGTACATGGGTCTAAGAGAATTGAACTTCTAAAAAGAGCAGGAAGAAGGTGAAACAAGCTACCATCTGAGATTAAATTTACCACATGCTTCAGACTGTTTGAGTTAATAAATGACTGGTAGGGAGGTAGGGTTTACTAGACTATTTCAAGATGGATAATGTTTATGACCTGTTCTGAGGTCCTTAACTACCAATCCACATTGAAATACTGTAAGATTTTAGGACACAATTACTAACTATGCTATCCTTGTTTTCTGCTCAGATTACACCCTTTTAACAGGTAATTGTAAATAAAAACACTTTTACATGTTCTGTGTACTATGAGGAAAGCTACCTTTTAGCTAATACATGTCACTTCAAGTGACTCACTGTAGGAAAGTACCAGCTCACAAATAGAACGGCTGTGTAGCTACTCACAGCAACAGTACTGCAACTGCATGGTAACAATGCAGTAAATTAGCACTTTGTTGCATCTAACATATGTTTACTGCATTTATGGCTAGGAACCATCTAAAAGTACATGTAATATAATAAGCAGAAGGCTATTGTATTTTTATCAAAGGGATAATTTATATATTTTATTAAAGGGATTAATTTATTGTCTGACAGTTTCACATGTAAATGTAACTGCATTCCCCCAACCTAGCTCACCCCCCTTCTAACCCTTCAACACCTAAGCTCTATAATAACCTTCTCTACAAAAGGAATAATAACTCTCATCAATACTTTATCTTTCCTACATTGCAACCTCTCAGATCTAGAAAATCTTGCTTGTTCCAATATGCTATTATAAATATGACTTCAAACTTACTAATGTCCTCAACTCGAGAAGTGGGGAGTGGGCAGTGTGTACTGGTGTGGCCAGACCCAACCTGCACCTGGAGTAAGGAAGAGTGCCGAAGGGGAGGTTTGGGTGGGGAACTATGGGTATGTAATTATGAGCCTAGGCATGCAGGTGTTGGCTGGATCAGTTCTATATGGACTGCCCCAGGGATGTAAGCAATAGTGTACATTGGGCAGACCCGACACCTAATGAGCAGCCACACCTGGTATGAGTCCCACAGCAGCAATGTCTAGTTTACAGGACAATCAGCAAAATAACCAGATGTGTCATTGCAAACCCACTAAATGACATCATAGAACACATGGTCGAAACACTCCACTGTAGGCATGTAAGACGAACTAATTGGTATCACAAGGTATTATTGCTGTCCTTACCCCCACCCAGGGGGTGTAAGTGTCCCGACCTATCCCCAAATGTAGGGTATATACACAGCTGTCGCTGTAGAAGAAATGGCCAGCTGTGGACTTTCCTGTCAGCCATCCTGCACATCCCTGAACATGTCCCCTACTATAAGCCCCTCTGTGTGGCCCAATAACACCACTTACCTATCAACCCCTGTTTCATTCATAGTAATGTTCACAGTCACAAGTAGGTGACATCCTCCATACAACTATATTGGCAGACTCTAGAACCCCCAAACCAGGTGTATTACCACAGCAGTCCTAGACTACACATGTAAATAACACATGAAGGGAAACCTCAAGCACACTTGGATCACCACCTGCTCACCACCTGGTGAAGTCCACCACCCCCCAACACTCCATACCCCTACATCAACTACTGACACTGACACCTCCTGTCCAGCCTCGTATCCATATCCCAATACCCTGCAAACCTACACTACTGCTCCCCCACCAATCCGTCAAATGGCCTACTATACAGTTAAAATGTCCCCCCTCCCTCCACCTACCCGCCTACACCTTCACTATTCACATGTACTCTACAACACATGTATGGCATAACTAAACCTAACCCGAATACTTGAGTGTATCCTATCCAGAAATGCTGAACTGGAATCCCACTTAACCTTACACTGACCTTCGTGAACAGTCATACCTGACATGTACACCTAACTTAAGCATGTATTATACCTACATGTACATGAAGTAGCACGGGGGTATGCGGCAGCAAGCGGGAGTATGCCTGTTTGGGCAGCGGTAAGCAATGCTCACACTGGTTAAGCAATGTTGAGGCCAACCCAGTGTAAGACAATGTAACCGGAGGTCAGCAAGTCTGAGCCTAGCGCACATCAGCGCATACCCGCCTGCACTTCCCCCGCAGTGCCTTAGGCATGCTGTAGCCCACAGCAGCCCTTGGTGTGGCCAGTAACAACATAATCAGCACTCCCAGGTCCCCCCTGCACACTATAGTCCAAGTGAGTTACCATGAAGGCATGGCGAATATACGATCAGCTGCTGTTATCACAAACATATCATCCGGCACAGTCAGTCAACAGTATAGGAAATGTATGTAAGTATGTACATTAATATCAGCAAACATGTGCACAGTGCTCAGTCACAGTATTCCAAGCAGTCTATGAGTATCAATGAACAGTGCCTGTCCACGCATACTCTGAGAACAGTAGTCTTGTATAATACTGAAGAGAGGAATGGAAAACGGGGCACACTGTGGGGGTGTGTTCCATCCGCGGAAGTGGGAGATGAGGCTGGTCTGGTGTGTGAGCAAACCACTGCTTCTCAAAACCCTTGCAGGATGCTATCAGTGGGAGAAACAGTGTAGACCAGCAATGTCTACTCGTGAAACAACAACAGGTCCGTCCCTGCCGGGATGCACCAGACTTTGTGGGTCACAATGATGTTTCCACCAGTATCGGAGGTAGATGAAGGGAAGGCTCGAATGTACATGGACTAAACGGATGAAGAGCCTGCAGAAGGTTGCATCGAGACAGTAATATGGAGGAGTACCGAGACGTGCAGAGAGGGAAATGTGTGGAGGTGTGGTATGGCAGGGCTAGCAACTGGAGAATGGATGGATGCTATGTACGTGAAGCTCGGGGGCCAGGGAAAGGGAGCATGGGTATGACATTAAGGTGAAAATATGCATATTATGCAGAACTGCAATAGTATAGTGGGCAGAATATCTAGCTAACATGCATGCATTCTCGGTTCGAGTCCCACTGCAGCACATTCTATTTTTCATGTGAAATCGGTATAACAACATTGTTTTGCTGTATAACCTACTAAATGACATTTACACTTGAACAGGAGTACTGAATTACACATAGCCAACTCGCTATTCAAAGGACATGAGACGACACACAGATATGTATACACAGACAACCTTTAATGGTGTATGTTACAATAATGTATGCCATTACCAACAGCACATAGATCTGGACTTATTTAATCAGTGAGGAATGCAACGCCCACACAAAAAAGTAGATGCAGACAGTGTGGATATATAACATACTATGGTGTCCAGGCCCATCAATTCGTACAACTGTGGACAAAGGATTTGCCATCAAGATAGGTAATAATAAACAATAACAGATGTAGTTCAGCAGCACCAGTTACACCCTGTAGGCAAGGCCTAGGGGGATATTTATTACCTGTGATAATGTCTATGTATCTGTCACATGTATGGACCCTGACCGACACATGTCGTGGGAGTCCACGATATGACAGGGATAATAGCAGGATTGCTAGCAGTATATTATGATAAGCCAATACCAAACAACCCCTAACTGTATCACAGCAGGACAAAGCCAGCCATATATGTGGAGGACAGAGGCGGAAACAGTGGCCCATACTCATAATATTGCTGTTACACACCCTGCAAATTGCTGGTGTTACAGGATTCATTGCAACATACCCTTATGCAGGAATAACACATCAGGAACAGAACTGGAAGTAGCCATGTACTGATACCATGCAACAGACAGATTGCCAGGGATATATCTAAGACAAGACCTGTGTGGTGCACAGGCAAAAGCAAACAGACAATCCACTGGCCATCATGTGGATAGGCCCACTGTTGAGAGCTATGCAGACAGACTGCATTACATCCTAAACTACTATGTACATGCAAACACTGCAAGATCAGCAATATACAAAGCACATAACAACACTACTCACTCTGTCTGTAGGTCTGGAACTTCTTAAGATTGTGTAGTTGTCCTGTGTCTGCAAGCTCCGCTGTAATGGATACTGCAACCTGCCATCTGTAACACTGCTGCCCACATAGAGGAAGGATGTCCTCCATACTGGAAAGGTGAAGGGACAATGTCCACATGACTAAGCAATTTATAGTACTGGGTTGCCATGATGATGGTTAACAGAATCATTACACAGCAGGCTGCATGCAGTCAGCAACTGTAGCACACTGATTGGTGCAGAGCCCATCACCTGATCATGTGCATCACCTACAAAAGCCATGCTGAAATCCATTCAAACCAGCTCATTCACTCTACTGGAGAGGGAGAGAGAGAGAGAGAGAGAGAGAGAAAGAAAGAAGAAAAAAAAAAACAAACATAAAATAGAACTCACACAGTGGGAAACAAATAACTACAGGCCATAACCGGGAAGGCGTCACACCCGTCCAAACAATAAAAGTTATATAAAACATAACTGTATGTAATTTAATGTAGTATGTGGTATAAATTAATAGGATATATTATGTAGAATGTTTGATATGTGTCATCTGTAGTTGTCCCCGTAATGATGTCACACTGAACAACTGCTCTGGACAATACTGTCTGTCCCTGTAAGCAGTGGGACATACCCGCCAACTGTGCAGATCAGCAGTGAATGACAAACATGTCAGCCATAATAGCTATGTATGTTACGTTAGTGTGGACAATAGATGTTGGTGGATGTACTGCCGTCATGATAGACACATGGGTGTCAGAGCACACCAATTGCAAGACAGTCATGTGAATGTGTAATGTAGCATGCACAAATGCCATAGGTGTGTAATAGGCATACCAGCAATCTCACACCATAGTTACCACCCTAATGTTAGGCTGTGTTCACATCTGGCACCTGTCTGTGTTGCAGCAAGGTAGAACAGTGCAGCTGTGAATGAAAGACGGTTACAGAATGCAGACCAGATGTCTGTATGCAATCCACATATCTCTGTGTGTATGTGTACAGATACAGACACTCATATAGACATAGGTATATCAACAATGTACAACATATATCTACACATATATGTACATAGATGTATATTTATACACATATATATATATAGTGGCACTGACAATGGCATGCAGGTGAAATAGTCTGTAACAGGACAGCAAAGATAAGTGTCCCCACAGAGAGCATAGTGACAAACACACAGCACAAAGAGTGGCACATAATCATAGCACAAAGCTTGGTACAATACAACATATGTCCCAATGGCAGGTAAGCAGCTGACATAACAATTGCAGTCTGTGAAGGGTTTGTTGTAGATGATATGGTGGGGGGAGACATATATGTGCATTAAGAACTATGGTAACCCTGCTGTATGGGTGGCTCAGACCTGTTTCCATCCGTATGTCTTCCAGGAAACATGTTGCACAGTTGTCTTCCCACGTACAGCGCCACTGAAACAGCAATCATTATTGACCACCTGGTACAGCACTACATACTGTTTTTGGCCAGACAGCCCACAACCAACAGGAGAGGGACGCCCTGTGGAACGAGCTAGTCCACAGGGTCACTGATGTCAGACTGCATAACCGCAACTATGAATAGGTCCGGCATCATTGCACTGACCTGTTTTGCCATGCACGTCGGCGTGCAGCTCCTATAAGGGGGGGCCACCTCACAAAAGGGAGGGAAACCTGCCCATCTACCCCTCACCCGTGTGAAGGAGCTTCTCAGCAGCCTTGTGGCACCTGTCTGTCAGCAGCATCAACACCTGGCAGGGCACATCTTGGAGGTGGGCGCCACCAACACACCAGCTGAGAAGTGTGCAGGTAAGGCCCCAGGGCACATTGGTACCCCACTCATGTGTATGCATCTGCATCTGTCCAGGTACATCATGCAGTACTGAGATGTCATATACATAGTCTGCTGCTGTGTAGTTGTAATAAACAGTTGTGTATAAGCTGTAATATTGTGTAATTCTACTGTTGATGTAATGTAATGCTGCACTCACCTGTTATGAATGCCACAGCTGTGGTCACTGCCATCAGCTTTCTCACAGTCCTATGTAGGTCCCTCCAGGATACCACCATGGCAGCAGCCCATAGCCAGAGAGTATGGTTTGTGTTCATGCATGATGATAAACTGGGCATGTGATAGCTATGGGATATCCCACATGCACACATCTAACACACCTACCCATACTGCATGCTCTACATGTTCATGTTTTGTTGTTGAGACATGCACTGCATCACAGTAGAGACCATGCTGGGGTATCGAAAGGGTACAACACACATATGTAAGATAACTAACATCCTGCCAGTGTGCAATGTGTCTACAGAGGTATGACGTGTGGCAGGATGCATGGCCTACAATAGGGACATGTGTGACTCAACACCACCATGGCTGCAGCTCCACACAATCAGGTTAAGTAAATGTTGTAGACGTAACCCTGACCCCACAGCACTCATGACAGCAGTGTGTGCACTCCAAGGAATGTGCACATGAGTAGACCTTGCAACCATGCATAGGTCTGAGACATGTGTAGGGCACCCCTCACAGCCATGGTAAGGTCCACTGGTTGTCAGTGTAATAGTCATGTACTGGTCATACATGCACTGCTAATGTTGTGATCTGTAACTCAGACATCAGGCATCCACAACTGATAGCTGTTCATATATCATCCCAGGTATGTGTTGCTATGACACATAGGGGCTGTGAGCATTGGAGATGACATAACCGACACAGTACTACAGATGCATCAATGGTTTCTACACCTGTGAGGTATGGTGCACAATACAAGGCAGGGTGCAGAACAGGTCCACAGTAACACTTTGTACATGGGTGCAGTGTTAACACGGGGAAGGGTCATCACCTACCAACAAAGCCCATGCCTCACACACATGTCTACTGTCACCAGCATGATGTCACTGTAGTTGCACTGCATGCTGTTGAGCTCCATATGTAATGCATGTTGACAGAAGGCTAATATGAGGACTGTGTGTGCAAATGTTGTGCAACTTCATAAGTAGGAGTGTGGGGTGTGTGTGTGTGTGTGTGTGTGTGTGTGTGTGTGTGTGTGTGTGTGTGTGTGTGTGTGTGTGTGCGTGTGTGTGTGTGGGTGTGTGTGTCTCAGTTGTGTTCGTAAGTGCAATTTAGTGGAGTGTGGATGATGCATGTCAGATGTGTGTGTGTGTGTGTGTGTGTGTGTGTGTGTGTGTGTGTGTGTGCGTGTGTGTGTGTGTGTGTGTGTATGTGTGTGTGTGTGTGTGTGTGTGTGTGTGTGTGTGTGTGTGTGTGTGTGTGTGTGTGTGTGTCCATGTATGCACAGGCGATAGTGGGATTGACCACATGGCAGTAATTCCCCTTGGGATTGTGTTGTACATGGAATGAGACATGGGACACCAGGACAACCTGTCAGGTATGTGAACACAGGAAAGCTGATAGCATAACAAGGTCTGTAGCATGGAGCATGCATTGGAAGGTGCAGTACATACCAGGTATACACATCATATTGCCAGCAGCAGATAGGTAACTGGCTAACCACATATGCAGCACTACAAATGCAATGGGCAATTACCACAGCACATCAGTGAGTGTATCCAGGCAGTACTGTTGTCCACATGATGGGTCACTTGTGCAGCAGATGTCTCATGGACTGAGCAAGACTGTAGTATGAGCCTCTGGTGTGTGATGTATGAAATGAATGTAGCAGCCCCAACCATATAGAGGCCTTGTACACCATTACTGCCTATACACAGGGTAATACAGGGTGACAGCAGTAAAGCCATGTACAACCTACTCCACCCAGGTCAGGGAGGCGATGGAGTAACAGATCAGGGTTGGTAACCACATGTGTAGGCATGGAAAGGAATGATATGTTAATGGACTGTAGTGATACGTGTATATTAGCAAGTGCCATGCAGGATGGGGAACTTATGTAACTGACTATGGGACTGTCTGTAAACTCAGGGAAAGTGAGGTAGGAAGTGGCTGTCAATGTGAGTGTGTGTGAGTGTGTGTACTGTTATGCACTGCTGTACAGGTATTAACGTGTGTATTTGTTTCCCCCACAGTTGGCAAGGTGGGTTAGGGTCCCTCCTGCACACAAACTGAGGTAGGTATCCCTACAGACACCAATGATGATGAAGGTATAGGTGAGGCACAGGTGGGGTTGTCAGAAGCCGACACTGTGCCAACATGTGTCATCACTCTCCTAGCCATCCCAAGCCCACACACAGTTACAGTGCCCCTACAAACCCCATCACATGTGGCCATAGCAGAGGGACAGTTGGCGCATGGTGGCAATGACCAGGAAAGTGTGGTGTTCATGCCAACTGTGTCAGGTCACAGTCAGCATAGCCAGATGTCCGGAAGGCAACCACATCAGCAGATGTACCGTGGTGCTCATGGGAGGACTGCAAGTCATCATGCCCCTGGCAGAGGTGCCACAACTGGTACCACCTGGAGCATGTTTCAGGCCATAATGGAGGCACAGCCATGTATGGAAATTAACTCCAGACAGGTCCTGAGGCTGCAGAGGTCTGCTTTCGCAGCTGTAAGTGGCAATCTCCATGAATTCGCTGGTGCCTTCCATGAATATACTAAGGTCATGGATAGACAGTGGGTGAGATGGTTGGCCTCCTCGACCATGGTATGTCTGTGCTAGAACATGTGGTGGGAGTGGTGCGATGGCTGTGTGGACATAGGCCAGAGACACCAGCAGCTGCCAGTCAACATGGACGTGCCAGGATGCGCAGCCACTCCCGTAGTGGCAGTACCAGCCCCAGCACAGGGGCTGCTGTCCACACCACACCACAGCAGGCCTCATGCATGTGGCCCTGGCCAGGCCCAGGAGGGACATGGTTCCAGTGGACATATGCCATCATCAGGGGAGAGTAGCACCTCAAAGTCTCTACCTGCACGTGCCCATGGAACCCCTGGAAGGCACAGTCAGCATGTCCGTGGCCAGAGGCACTGATCTGCACACCCTGCCAGGTATGGTCTGCAGCTGTCCAATATTACCTGTATAGGGCAGCTACATGGCGTAACTGTGTGCATGCATACCCACACACTATGCAACCACACCTAGGGTGACCCCATACTGACACACACCACATCACCATGCCCCAATCAAGGAACCACACCCCTCACCCACACACATATGGTGACACATGTTTGGACCAGCCTCGGCCTCTGGCACACCTGCAACACACCCTGTGCATATGATGATACCTGTGCACCATCCCTGTCATCCATAACATCAATGCAGGGACAGGCTAACATGGTTCTGACACACACGGTGACTGTGATAGAGTGCCGCAATGTACAGCAGTGTAGAATGTAGTCAGGCGTAATGTGTACTGCGTACATGTCAGGTAGTGTAGCCATGCAGCTAAGATGACATTCACACACCCTGTGCATATGATGATATCTGTGCCACATCACTGTCATCCATAACATTGATGCAGGGACAGGCTAACATGGTTCTGATGCACATGGTGACTGTGATAGACTGTCGCAATGTACTGCAATGTAGAATGTAGTCAGGGGTAACGTGTACTGCATACATGTCAGGTAGTGTAGCCATGCAGCTAAGATGTCATTCACACACTCTGTGCATATGATGATACCTGTGCCACATCCCTGCCATCCAAAACATCAATGGAGGGACAGGCTAACATGGTTCTGATGCACACTGTGACTATGACACAGTGCCATAATGTACTGCAGTGTAAAATGTAGTCAGGGGTAATGTGTACTGCATACATGTCAGGCAGTGTAGATATGCAGCTAAGATGACATTCACATACCCTGTGCATATGATGATACCTGTGCCACATCCCTGCCATCCATAACACCGATGCAGGGGAAGGCTAACATGGTTCTGATGCACACCTTGACTGTGATAGAGTGTAACAATGTACTGCAGTGTAGAATGTAGTCAGGGGGTAATGTGTACTGCATACATGTTAGGTAGTGTAGCCATGCAGCTATGATGCATCTCAGCTGTTGGTAACACCAATTGATATCCCCATACTATCATCCATCTGTGCTGTAGGCATACATGTGTCAGCAGGAGGATGGTCCACAGTCATATTCCACAGAGGTATGTCAGTGTGGTGACACCATGGTGATGACATATGTGGTGTACAGTTGGACACATGCCACAGATATGTATAACAGTTATTGGCCATGCAAATGTGACCAGTGGCCTGCTGGTACAGGTATAATCTGCACCCTTATGTCAACCCATCCACATACACACACATCCTTACTTGGCAACTCTGTGTCTAGACCCCAACCTGGGTATGTAGTGCTACTGAACTGTGTAGCTGTCATTGCTCACACGACACCATCTGTAGGGTGAGGTGTGTACCAGGTCACGTGCTACATGCAGACCATCCACAGACACCTACAATATGGTAATGGGGGATGTAATGTTTGTATATGGTGAATACATAGTGTGTCATGACATCATATACACATTGACTGACATATAACAGGTGGACACACATCTTAGAGACCTGGTTGTATAGTTGCTAACTAACTAGTCCATGTGTCCAATGTGTTACAGATAGGCTGCACACAGCACATATGTAACTGGGCTGTATCCTGTTATCTGTTACCTGTATGGGTGATGGTGACATTGGCCACCTGAGAGTGGTACATGGGCCATATACCAGGTGTATCATGGTGTAAAGACAGTGTACACAGCACCCACATCCCCCACTGGATATTGTACACACTAGAACCCATCTTGATACTCTGACATACCCACTATCAAACATTGGCCATGACACAAAAACAACCCACTGCATATCACAACAGTGGTACCACAGGGATATGTATGTGATGCACACATCACAGGCATAGTAGGGTGTTGCATTGCTTTGCCACACCTATGGGCGACAACAACAATATCCATACTACTGTGTGGCAATGTGTATCATAATAGGAGTATTTGGACTCGTACTGGTGTACCCTACAGACATGCACACATACACACATGTGGCAGACCTCAATGGATTCCCATGCCTACCAACCCATTGGTGCAACACTGTTGTGCTGGTACCACAAGGCACATGTAGCTGTTAGGGAGTGGAATGTAACAGACTACATGTTACATTAATGGGGTTGAGAGGCACCTCACACTATATGAGTTGTACAAATAGGCACCCCCCCAGCCAAACACAGCCACCCAGCAATACACTACCAAGTGTTGGAGATCCCATAACCAGAGCCAGTGGCAACATGGGCACACGATGTTACCTGTAGTACATCCCACCTGTATGATGCCGGGATTTTATTGGTAACTTATCATGCGATACTGTCTGGCTCCCATGGGGAATGTATTATGTGGAGGCCATCAACATTACCAGGCTTCAGATATACAGACACAGATATGCAGATACAGGTATACATATTTATATATATACACTGGCCTACACCTTCCAAGGGGGAATGCACATGTACCTGCATATAAAGCAGGCTCCACAGGCATGTCACAGCACAGGGTAAGATACACCTGGGTGACAGTTCATATCCACAACCAATGTGAACACAGCCACAGCCACATATAGTTAGCTGGCATGGTATTACAGTATATGGACTATGTGTTCAACACCATCCTCATATGTGCCACTCACAGACTGACCCTACATATACTGGCCTGCTACACAGTTTGGTCTGGTGGCTGTCTATGGTATGGGACATGTGTGTTTATGGCCCTACAAACATGTATGCCACTGCAGTATCATACAGTGGGACAGCATGTAGCATCTGATAGTAGGGGAACTAGAACAATGTCATCTATCACAACCTGTACACAGGCTAAGGTACATATCATCACTACACACACTGTCAACATTCACCATAAGTACACAGACCTCAGTACTGCACGAACATCCACAGAATGTACAGGTAACGTAATGTAATGTAACCCCTACTGTAAATAACATGTGTAGCAGTCAGATATATCAGTGACTTGTTCTCAGATATGATGCCACAAAGTATGGTGTACAGTACATATGCACCACTTCATGCACAAGATATGTACAAAGGTTGATAGAGGTGTGGCTGGGAGCACATACACAGGGCCAATAGTGACACATTGCTGTGATAAACACATACATTTACTGTTGTTACAGGGTTGTTGCAACATATGTCCTTTGAGGGATATGACGTCTGTGGCTAACACAGCTTTCTCCATCTACTGACTGCAATCCTCACACTACCTTCAGCAGTCGACAGCTAGATGCTCTGTGGGTGACACATGCAACCATGGACACAACACTGGCCAGGCTGCAGATGACCCTGCAGATGGAGATTCCCCATCAACATGGACCTGACATGGCAGGTATTGAGACATGTACAACAGCTATAGCCACACAAACACAGTGAAAGCAACATTGCTCCAAATGCAGTATAGCAGCACTTACAGTCTGTAGTCAGGTCAGGCACATCCACCTCCTGTTTGTTGCACTGTTTCCACAGTGTATGTTGTTAGAGGTACACCGCAATCCATCTGAGATGCTGTTTGGCACACAACAGATCTAGTTCCTTGCTCAAAGTGGGTGAAAAGGGCAAAAACCACCATGATGTTTCTAGGTATTGGAGTGTGTTTCCATACAACTGACTATGGGGATGTTACCACAGCTGTTTCACATGCAATCAGCTAGTGGAGGGCTGCGATTCATGCAGTGGCCATCAGCTGATCATGAGCATTACTTACATTACACATACTGCTGCCTAAGCAAAACAGGTGTAGGTCTCCACGTCCACCTAAGAGGGGGTGGAGGATGCAGACAGAGGCTAATACATGTCAGGGAGGGATAGGAGGGTAAAACTGAAGCATGGTTGTGTCACGCACCTAGCAGCACAGGGTATCAAACCTCTGACAACTATGTCATGCTAGAACAGTTCGCTGCAATTATTGGATGTGCCACATGGGTTACCTGTTGTGGAGCACTCAGAACATATATGTGATGGTGAGTGACATCTGCAACAGGGATACATTAGCTGTACGGTAAGTGACATACACGTGCCATTCGGCATGAACAGGTGCCAGTGTCAACACAGCCACACTCTCACAAGGACACACACACATTGGTATAGGAATGTGTCTGACATCAGACAGCATGTTGCAGTATGCCCATGGGGGTTGTAGGGAGTGTGGATGTGAACATCTGCAGCATGCAACACACACACACAAACACACAGGGTGCCACTACTGACATGCATGGGTGCATGTCTGCACAGGTGTGTGGTGTTTGACTGCATCAGATGGCTGTCCAAGGCTAGGCGATGGATGTACCTTTGCATCAGGCAACATGATGGGTCTGCATTGTGGCTCAGGGATGTAGTGTCTGCATTTGCCCACACAGACGGGTATTGTATCCTCCATCCGGTCACCTGGGTGACTACTGTGTGTGGGCAATGCTGTGCATTGCTTGCCATGTTTGTGTTCCTTTGTCCATGACATGGACAGCGTCTGGGATGTGCACACCTCCCACATGCATGTACAGTGACATGTGGAACTGTACTTGGGGTGTCCAGCCCTGGTTGTGAACACATATTATCATCAGATGTGCCAGTCCTGGCCACCTGTAGCGGGAGCTTGTAATGACCAGCAGCTTTACCCTGCACCTACATGGTGTACATGCTATCAGCATTCCTTGGTGTCAGTAGCATCTGTTCATACGGGCATGTTGTCAGACATGGTATGTCCGTTGTGGGTCACATGTGATGGCACCATAGGTGGTGCAGTTGTCCATTGGGAAACATGGGGGAGGTGCACTGTCTCCATGTATGTGCATATTGGACAGATGGACTGGGTGTCATGCACTCTGTGGCCTACCACTGTCACTCCATAGTTACTGTCAGTGGCCAATATGCTGTTTACTACCCACATATTGGCTGTTACCTAGGCATGTGTGTGTATGACACATGTGGTGCTCTGGGTAATACTGGAGTTGCTAACTGTGATTGCCTGGCCTTGATGTCACATGTCTGGGTATTGCACTGCACCCCAGCCTCTAAGCCATATCACATGCATTATCCCTGTACAGTGGACATTGAGATATATAGTATGGCCACCATATACGAAATATGCAACACCCACTCCACATTGGGCACAAGGTGTCACACAGTCACAACCACCTCTACACACAATACAAACACACACCTGTCATTTTTGGGAGTAGAACCCCTACCTATCTAGTGTATTACACTACAGCACTACGCAGTTATAGTACGTGCCATGGATATTTCTGAAGTAGTCTTTGCCCAAAAGTGTATTTCACACTGACTGACATCAGCAGGATTGCCAAAGTAGGGCTTTGAAATGACTGCAAGAGACTAGCCTAAAATGCATTGCACCCTACACAGACAGTGACATACACAATACATTCGGAACTGCCATGTGTGGGGATGGAACTCAACCATACTTCTAATTCACAATACAGCAGTATGCAGTTACAGGATATGCTACAGTGATTACTGGTCTACAACCTTCCCAGAAGTGTATTTCTAGGTGCGTGACCTCAGCAGCCTTGCCAAAGTTGGATATGTGAAGTGTAAGGGGTGTGAGTACCCTAAAAACAATGCTCTCTAAACAGTCAGACATGCACACATACACACACAGTTGGCAGGTCGGGGGCTAGAACTCCTAACTAACTCCTTAATCACACTATGGCCATACAATGTTATGGGACGTGCTATGGAGATTACTGGGCTACGGTCATCCCAGAGGTATATTTCAAGTTGTGTGACATCAGCAGGCTTGCCAAAGGAGGGTATTTGAAATACTAGCCTAAAAAGCATTACTCTCTACACAGTCAGTGACAGACAGACACGCACACATACACACACAGTTGTCATGTCTGGGGTTTGACCTCCTACCTAACTACATTATCACACTACAGCAGTATGCAGTTACAGCATGCACGGCGGGATTACTGGGCTACAGCTTTCCCAGGAGAGTATTTCTAGGTGGGTGACATCAGCAGCCTTGCCAAAGTTGGGTATGTGAAATGTAAGGGGTGTGAGTACCCTAAAAGCATTGCTCTCTACACAGTCAGACATGCACGCATACGCACAGTTGTCAGGTTGGGGCTAGAACTCCCAACTAACTTCTTAACCACACTATGGCTATACGATGTTATGGGACATGCTACAGAGATTACTGGGCTATGATTGTCCCAGAGATGAATTTCAGGTTGTGTGACATCAGCAGCCTTGCCAAAGGAGGGTATTTGACATGTAAGGGGTGTGAGTAGCCTAAAAAGCATTGCTCTCTACACAGTCAGTGAGAGACAGACATGCACACATATGCTCACACAGTTGCCACGTCTGGAGTTTGACCTCCTACCTAACTACATTATCACACTACAGCAGTATGTAGTTACAGCATGTGCTACAGAGATTACAGGCCTACAGCTTTCCAAGGGGAGTATTTCTAGGTGGGTGACATCAGCAGCCTTGCCAAAGTTGGGTATGTGAAATGTAATAGGTGTGAGTACCCTAAAAGCGTTGCTCTCTACATAGTCAGACATGCACGCATACACACACAGTTGGCAGGTCAGGGGCTAGAACTCCCAACAAACTCCTTAATCACACTATGGCCATATGAAGTTACAGGACGTGCTGCAGAGATTACTAGGTTCAGATCATCCCAGAGGTGTATTTCAAGTTGCATGACATCAGCAGCCTTGCCAAAGGATGGTATTTGACTTGTAAGGGGTGTGGAGTAGCCTAAAAAGCATTGCTCTCTACACAGTCAGTTCCAGACAGACATGCACACATATGCACACACAGACTCACACACGTGCAGTTGCCACATCTGGGGTTTGATCTCCTACCTAGCTACATTATCACACTAGAGTAGTACGTAGTTACAGCATGTGCTACAGAGATTACTGGGCTACAGCTTTCCCAGGGGAGTATTTCTAGGTGGATGACATCAGCAGCCTTGCCAAAGTTGGGTATGTGAAATGTAAGGGGTGTGAGTACCCTAAAAGCATTGGTCTCTACACAGTCAGTGAGAGACAGACACACACACATGAACAGTGACACACACACACTCACACACACAGTTGCCACGTCTGGGGTTAGAACTCCTACCTAACTAGTCTATCACACTACAGCAGTACACAGTTATGGGACACGCCACAGAGATTACGGGCCTACAACACTCCAAAAGGTGTATTTCACATTGGATAACCTCAGCAGGCTTGTCAGAGTACCACTATGGGGTGGCCAGTGTGTGCATGGCCCATACACCATTCATGTAGAGGTGACATGCCACAGGCGGCCACACACAAGGTCATATGTCACAGGTGCATGTATAGGGCAACTAGCTGACTATGTCCTTGTACTGCCATGTTGCGCAGCTGGCACATGTACCACATAGTCTGTGGTGCTGACAGTTACTGGTTGCTAGTAACTGCAGTGTGTGACATCTGCACCTGATGTGTTTGGGGACCTTTGGCTGTGAGCTCAGTGGGACAGGCATGGATGGCTCCTTGTCGTGGTCACCCTCTTCCACACATCTATATCAATCTACTTTTGGTGTATTATGGTGTATTGTCCTTATATATATGTCTGTATTCCTATCCACTGTGTGTGCAAGGCATGAGTGGTGCATACTGACATGTGTCTGCAGTAACGATTGCAACCACTGGATATGTCTGGTCCACTGGTGTTTGCATACATGGCCTTCATTTCATTAAGTGTGTGAGCATGCCCAGTAAGGCCATCTGTTATGCATGTTTGGAGCATGTCCAGTGGTTTGTACAGCACAGCTGACCTTTGTGTTGTACACTGACAGGTAGCAAGCTGTGTCTGCAGGGTATCCACTGATCATTTGGCATTGACTGTTGCAACATGTCTGTATAGCGGGGGGGTACATCTGACTATTTCTATGTTTCTACACAGGATTGGGGGGCACACCTGACTGTTACTATATTTCTATGTGGGATGGGGGGACACACCTGACAGTTGTACACATATGCTAGGACTGTACTGGTATGTCCTGTAGTCGATTTCAGTCAGCGGTCTTACCTATCATGCTGGCTATGTCATACCGGTGTACTTCCGTTCTTCTCTTTTGATTGCATATACATTAGTTTCTGACTTCTTAGCCATCACAACTGACATCCCACTACCTGGCCTGCTGTAGTCTGTCTGTGTAGGCCTGGGTGTGGGTCACCCATACCCCTCATTCAGTGGACATAGTATGGCATTTGTTTGTGTTTGTCTACACCTGTCCTGCTGGCTGTGACTGTTGTTGGGTATGTGACCCCCCCCTCCTGACTGGCATGTGTGAGTCCCTTATCTTGTGGGTGTCCCAGTATTGCAGGTGGTGCTGCAGGGCTGCCTATGTTGGATGAACGTATTACACTGCCTATGCATGTTTAAGCACAGGTAATGTAATGTTTGGTATCCCTTTTACTGTATGTGAGAGTCAGAAAGAGGTGCTATTCCCTGGGTCCCCCCCATGTCAGTGTATGTGCTATGCGTTGCCTCTTTGCCAGGGCCAGGGCATACTGTGCACACCTTCTTCTGCCTACTGGGTGAGGCTCAGGTTGTTCATCCTCCAAGTCACTCTGTGCATGTGCAGGCCTTGGCATTGTTGGGGGGCTATGTGGCCCTGACCCTTGCTGCTCCTGCTGCAGCTGTTTCCGCAGGATTATTTTGTGTAGCATGGCACATAGAAGGATGATTTGGGTACAGGTAGTTGGTGAGTACTGCAAGGCTCCATCGGATGTGTCCAGGCACCAGAACTGTGACGAGCATCCCAAACACATGCTCTATTGCGATTCTTGTTTGTGCATTTGCCTCATTATGGAGTTCTTGTTCAGGTTTGTGTGCGTTTCCGATGGGTGTCATCAGCCATGGCTCCAGTGCATACCCAGCATCCCCCACTAGGTGACCGTGTGGTATGTCCCCATTGGCAAATTTCTGGTACAGCTGTGTCAGATGCCAGATGTGGGAATCGTGATAACTTCCAGGGCAGCCAGCACACATGTTCAGTATTATGCCTTGGGCATCGCTCATGACCTGGCAGTTGATGAAGGGGAAGCCCTTGTGGTTGATGTAGACCCTACGCCACTCACTAGGTGGTGCTTTGCTGCATATGTGTGTGCAGTCTATAGCACCCACTAACTCAGGGTATTCTGCTATTTGCTGGAAGAGATGCATACTGCTGGCCAATGCCTCACGGGTGGGGGGGGATATAAGTGCTCACCGACATGTGCTGCCATGGCATCCAGGAACTGGTGGAGTACCCTGGATGCTGATGCCTGTGAGATCCCCATGATATCCCCAGTTGGCCTTTGGAAGGTACCTGTAGCTAGTATTCTTAGGCCTACACATACCTTCATTTCCACTGGGATGGGTTCCCCTCTGTTAGTTCTGTGTGTCAGGCATGGCCGGCACAGCTCAACAATCTGCTGTATGAGGTCCCTCTCCACCCTATAGTGCTCCACTATCTCCATCTCATGTAGCCCTTGGTAGGTTACCCTGGGTCTGTACACTCTTCTATGTCTCCTCACAATGGGTTGTCGGCAGCATTACCATCCTCACCACCCTCAGCCTCTTCCACAAGTTGTATGATAGCTATTGCAGCCCCTAACATTTTGTTTTTGTGAGTGTTAAAAGTTCCCCGCTTGTTTACACCGGTGGTGTAGGGTGTGGGAAAAACCAGAGGGGTAGGTTTTTGTATAGTTTATAGTGGCATTCTGGGCTGGGCTAGTCTGCTGCCTGTGTAATTGGCTGGTTCTGATATGTTTCACCTGGCAATGAACCTAGTACCCCTTGATTAACTTCCTACTTCTGCTTTCCCTTCCCATTGTCCTTCTGATTCATCCCGGGGATGTGCTGCACAATTGGTGTCCTCAATGTGCACACTGCTGCTATTTCCTGGGTTCACTTTTTTATCTTCCTGTAGATCCCATTGCGTGGTGCACACACCCACTCACACTTTGTCATACGTGCTGGGCAGGTTTAGACACATATCCTGGCTTTGCTGTGCTAAGTTGGATTCAACCCCGAGCCACAGGGCTCCAATCCACTGACAGTATGCCTGACACTCCCACACATGATGTCACCTACATCCTAGTCTTGCACTCAGCTATTCATACTCATACACTGTTGGGACCTGCCTCACAGGCTGGGGAAAACCGGGATTCACTATACTTCCCCTCATTTGCATAGAATTGCCTGCTAATGCATAGTTAAATTTGTCACACTGTGCCTCCCCCGTTAGCAACCACTACTCACTGGCCAGGTTGTCTTTTGCCTGCCATTGACTTGCATGGCGGAATACTGATTTTAGTTAAAATGTTTTTTTTTTAGGTTTATTTTCTTATTTCCCCACCGGTCCCGTTTGCGTGCCGCTGCCCTATGCTTCAACGGCCGTGATCGGCAGACATATCATAAAAGTTGTATTCTGTACATTTGGCATTGTTTGCAATGCCAATGGCCTTCTACTTGGCCATTGGCATGCTTCCTCAATGATATACAGCCTTTATTTGCAGCTGTCATAGCTCTGTTTTGGAGTTTGCAGTACCATACATGGTTACTAACCGAGTACATTTCTGCATATTACGCTAGTCCTACATGCCCTGATTCCTGCTTCCTGGATGGCAGATTTACCTCATTTGCATGTTTTTCACCTGAAAATGGGGTGATTTGCATACAGGGGGGCTGGGGACGTGCAGCACTAGTGCTACAGCGCCTGCGCATGTCAGACGTGCACGTACGTGGATCGCTCGGCTGCCATATTGGCAAAATTTCATCTTACACTAATCATGCACGCCATGCAAGCTTTTCAGAATCCAAGGGAATCTCTTTATCCTGTTCTGAGTTGCAGGCAAGATGGAGCCTATCACAGCAAAACAGAGATTTAACTCTGAATGGGACGCCAGTGCATCTCTTGGTGGATGCTTACTCTTAGTTGCACATTGAATACATAACTATGGGCAAATTGCCAGTTTACCTCCATTATGACTTTGTGATGGGGCAGCACAGTGATGCAGTAGTCCTGCCCTACAGTGGCTTGGTTCTCCAGTTTAGTTTTCACTTGGGGTGCCTTCTGAGTTAAATCTGCATGTCCTATGTCCTTCTTGTGCCTGCATGGATTTTTAGTAAGGACTTCACACATCCCAGAAAGGTACTGTAAGTTGATTTTTGAGCATCTAAATTGTTACTAAGTGTGGATACACAGACCCAGCAGCAAGTGTCTGCAGCTCCCCCTCCAGAATGGCATAACTTTCCATGAATATGTAGGCATTTGCCCACAATACCGGTCACAGCTGCATTCACCCTTGTTCCCCAGGACATTGTTGTGAGCAGGAATGTCCACTGACAGTACTTGAGGACATAAAACATCACAGTGTATAACAGTACACGTCTGAATATCTCTGCTAACATCAGTACTATGTAGCAGAACCAGCACAGACACAATCACCTACAGTACACACTATCCCTTGCATGGTTTGACCTCATATTGCTAAATAATCTACAGATACCTTGCAGAAACAGTTTGCTACCTGTAGATGTACAACACAAAGGTCTGCACTGGAGTACAAACTACCTGGAATGGATCCACAATTCAATACAGAAGGGCATACTGGGCATGCTCAGACACTTGAAATGAAGGCAATGTCAGACTACAATATACTGAAAGGTCATACTGAGCATGCTCACACACTTAAAAAAATGAAGCCCATGTCTGCAAACACACACAGTTGCAGATGCTAGTGCATACACTCCTCAGTATGCACCAGTCATGCTTTGCATACACATTGGATAGGATTACAGATATATATCCAAGGACAACACACTATAATATGTCAAAAGTAGACATACATAGATGTGTGGAAGAGAGTGAATGTGACAAAGAGCCATCCATCATGGGGCCTGTCCCACCCAGCACACAGTCAAATGGCTACAACCACATGATGTGTAAATGTCACTCACTGTAGAAGGTAGCCACTGGTACCCATCAGCATTACAGACTATGTGGTGCGAGTGCTAGCTGTGCAACATGACTGTACAAGGTAGTAGTCATCTACCAGCTGTATACACATACCTGCAGAATATAGCCCTGCTTGTGCCTGCATGTGGTGTGTCAACCTCTAGATGAATGGGTTATGGCCCATGCACACACACTGCCCTCCCCATAGTCCTACTATGACAAGCCTGCTGATGTCATCCACTTTGAAATACACCTTTGGGAAGAGCATAGACCAGTAATCTCTGTGGCGTGTCCTATAACTGCGTAACACTGTAGTGTAATAAACTAATTAGGTAGGAGTCCTAATCCCAATCATGGCAATTGTGTGTGTGTGTGTGTGTGTGTGTGTGTGTGTGTGTGTGTGTGTGTGAGTGTGTATATGTGTGTGTGTGTGTGTGTGTGTGTGTGTGTGTGTGTGTGTGTGTGTGTGTGTGTGTGTGTGTGAGCGCGCATCTCTGTCTGTGTAGAGGGAAATGCCTTTTTAGGCTAGTCACACCAACTAAAATTCAAATGCCCTACTTTGGCAAGACTGCTGATGTCATTCACTGTGAAATACACCTTTGGAAAAGATGTAGCCCAATAATCTCTGTGATGTGTTCTATAACTGCATAATGCTGTAGTGTGATACACTCATTAGGTAGAAATTCTAATATCAGACATGGCAACTGTGTGTTTGTGTTTGTCTTTGCCTATGTAGGGAGCAATGCTTTTTAGGCTAATCACACCCACTACAATTCAAATGCCCTACTTTGATAAGGCTGCAGAAGTCATTCACTGTGAAATAGACCTTTGGGAAAGGTCTAGCCCTGTAATCTCTGTCTAGCCCTGCAATCTCTGTGGCACGTCCTGCAACTGTGTAATGCTATAGAGTAATAAACTAGTTAGGTAAGAATTCTAACCCCAGCCATGGTGACTGTGTGTGTGAGTCTCTGTCTGTGTAAGAATCAATGCTTTTTAGGCTAGTCACACACACTACAATTCAAATGCTTCACTTTGGCAAGGCTGCTGATGTCATTCACTGTGAAATACACCTTTGGGAAAAGTGTAACCCAGTAATCTCTGTGGTGGGTCCTATAACAGTGTAATACTGTAGTATGATGTAATACTTTGGGAGGGGTACTAGTCCCACACATGGCAAGTGTGGATTTTTGTGTGTGTGTTTCTTTGCCTGTGTAGGGAGCAATGCTTGTCACACTCACTACAAATCAATTGCCCTACTTTGGCAAGGCTGCTGATGTCACTCACTGTGAAATACACCTTTGGGGAAGAAGTACTCCAGTAATCTCCATGGCGTGTCCTACAACTGCATAATGCTGTACTGTAATAAACTAGTGAGGTAAGAGTTCTAATTCCAGACATGGCAGGTTTGTGTGTGTCATTAGCATCCTGTATGGAGGTGGCTGTGAGTGTGTAACAACCAGACTCATTGTGGAGTGGGTTTTGCAAATTTCTTATATGGTGGCCTTTTTATATGTCACAATGTCCACCTTACAAGGATAACAGATGTGAATTAGCTGAGAGGCTCGGTTGGCAATCCATATCCTTACATATGGCATCAAGGCCTGGAGAACAAAGTTAGAAACCCTTGTATTACATACAGAACATGCTCAACCCATGTCTCATACACAAACACACTTGCCTAGGTAACACCTGCTATGTTGGTAGTGCCCTGCATATTGCCCACAGATAGTAACCATGGTGTGATTGTAGTGGACTACAGAGGGCATGGCAGCCTGTCCATCAGTACAATACGTACATACATGCAGACAGTGTGCCTTTTCTATGCTCCCCACTGGACGCCTGCAACACGTGTGGTGTCATCAAATGTGACCCACAAAGGACATACCATGCCTCACACATATGTCCTGTATGGACAGATGCCACTGACACCAGGGAATACCTGTATCATGCTATCAATGTAGGTGCAGGGTCAACCTGCTGTCCATTACCTGTTCCCAACACATGAGGCCAGGACAGGCACATCTGATTATAACAATCTGTGTACACAACATGGGCCAGACACCCCAGGTACAGTTCCACATGTCACTGTACATTCATGTAGGACATGTGCAGATCCCAGACAGTGTCCATGTCATGGACTAAAGAACACATACATGGCAAGCACTGAACAGCAATCGCCACATACAATAGTTACTCAGGTGACTGGATGGTGAATACAATACCCATCTGTCTGGGCCAATACAGACACTACACTCCTGAGCCACACTGAAGACTATTGTCATGTGGCCTGATGCCAAGGTATACCCTTCACCTAGCCTTGTATAGCCTTCTGGCACAGTCAACCACTACACACCCGTGAAGCAATGAGCACATGCATGTCAGTACTGGCATCTTGTGTCTGTGTGTGTGGTGTATGATGCTTTTGACCCCATTCACACTCACTACAACCCCCATTGGCATACTGAAGCATGCTGTCTGATGTCAGACACCTCCACATACTCTTTGCCCATATAACCTCCAGACAACCCCTGTGGTGCATGTGATACATGCACAGTACTGTATTGTGGCAAACTAACTAGTGAGGAAGTGTATTCCTGACCCTGCCAAGTATGTCAATGTGTGTGAGTCCCTGACAGAGTGTGGCTGTGTTGACACTGACACCTGTTCATGTGGACAGGCACGTGTACTACACCTACCATATTGCTACCATATCACTGTTGCAGATGTCACTCACCATCACATATATGTTTGTAGAGCTCCTCAACATGTAAGCTATGTGGCACATCCAATAACTGCATAGGCATGTGAAAGCAATGCATAGTCAATCGGGGGTTGGATACCCTGTACTGCTTAGGTTTTACTCTCCCATCCCCTCCCTGGCTTACTTTGTCTGTCTCTCTCACTCCCTCTCTGATGGATGTGGAGAACTAAATCTGCTTTGCTTAGGCAGCAGCATGTGTTTTGTAAGTGATGCTCATGATCAGCTGATGGCCTCTGCATGAACTGCAGCCCTCCTCTAACTGATTGCATGTGGAATAGCTGTGGTAACATTCCCATAGCCAATTGCATGGAAACACACTTCAATATCTAGGAACATAATGTTGGTGTGGGGCATTTTCATCCACTGTGAGCAGGAACTAGATCTGTCATGTGGCCACAAGTCTGTCAACCTTTGTACATATGTCATGCAGTAAGAGGTGCATATGTACTTATGGTGATTGTTGACAGTGTGTGTATTGTAAATATGTACCCTGGCCTATGTACAGACTGTGGTAGATGTCATTGTTCTTGGTCCTATTCTATCTGATGTTACATGCTGCTCCAGTGTATGTTACCCTATCGGCTTACATGTCTGCAGGGCCAAACACACACATGTCTCATATCACAGACAGGCATCAGACCACACTGTGCAGTGGCCCAGTATATGTAGGGTTGGTGTGTGAGTGGCACATATGAGGATGGTGTTGATCAGATAGTCCATATACTATAATATTATGCTAGCTTACCATATGTGGCTGTGGCTTTGTTCACATTGGTTGTGGTTATGCACTTTCACACAGGTGTCTGTTACTCTGTGCTGTGACATGCTTGTAGAGCCTGCTATATATGCAGGTACATGTGTATTCCCCCATAAGAAATTTAGGCCAGTGTTGTGGTAGTCTGCCTGTAGCCTGCACAGTGCTTTGTTAAATGCCTGGAAGCTTAGTGTACTTACCCAGTGTGGTGTTATGTCCAGATACTTGCCAGATGTACTGCAGCCAGGCCACCATAACAGTCATGTATTTCAGACAAAGCAGTGGGATGGTGTACAGATGTATGTCACTAACTAGTGGGTAGTATGTGGCCATGTCACCTCTGTACCAGCACTTATTATGTGTCAGGACAGACAGGGGGGTGTGAATGTATAACCTATGGGGGCAAATGTATACCAGCATTTATGTGATATACCCATCCACATGGCTGTTAACATCCACATTGTCAGGCTTGGTCCACATGTCTTGCACTAAGGGATTCTGTGTATACCTCTGGACTGATCAGAGTGTGTCAGACTGTCCACATTTATTGGCCATATCTCTGCTCTAGTCCACAGGATCATTACTGTGCTAGCAGTGGTACTGTATTATGATGTCCTTAGAATGTCTGTCAGTAGCCAATGGTGCACATGTTAAAAGCAGATGTGACCTCCCACACACAACATGTCTGTGAAGACAACCCCTATTACAGTAGAAATAGTTGACATATATACCTACAATACATACCTGACATCCTCTTGCACTAAGAGGTTGGGACTATTGGGGCTGAGGTAGGACTCCACTCCATGCTCTGGACATATGGTGAACATATATGTATATATAATTATCCATATATATGTAGAGATATATGCACATAAACATATCGACATATATAGATGGATATGTATATGTACATATATAAACATATAAGTACTCAGATATATACATATACAGAGCAATATACATCAACACATATACAGATAGAGATACATATGTACATATACTTATGGATATCTACATATATATTGACAGTAATAGGTATATCAGAATAGGTATGTATGCACATATAGTTATAGATATCTACATATATGTCTACATAAACAGGTATATCTGTACACATAGGATGTGCATACATATAGCTATATATACATATATCTATATATCTATATATATATATATATATATATATTTTAATTTATTTATTTTATATTTGTTTATTTTACATTTGTTTACCAGGATAGTCCGACTGGCTGCCAGTCAACATGGACGTGCCAGGATGCGCAGCCACTCCCGTAGTGGCAGTACCAGCCCCAGCACAGGGGCTGCTGTCCACACCACACCACAGCAGGCCTCATGCATGTGGCCCTGGCCAGGCCCAGGAGGGACATGGTTCCAGTGGACATATGCCATCATCAGGGGAGAGTAGCACCTCAAAGTCTCTACCTGCACGTGCCCATGGAACCCCTGGAAGGCACAGTCAGCATATCCGTGGCCAGAGGCACTGATCTGCACACCCTGCCAGGTATGGTCTGCAGCTGTCCAATATTACCTGTATAGGGCAGCTACATGGCGTAACTGTGTGCATGCATACCCACACACTATGCAACCACACCTAGGGTGACCCCATACTGACACACACCACATCACCATGCCCCAATCAAGGAACCACACCCCTCACCCACACACATATGGTGACACATGTTTGGACCAGCCTCGGCCTCTGGCACACCTGCAACACACCCTGTGCATATGATGATACCTGTGCACCATCCCTGTCATCCATAACATCAATGCAGGGACAGGCTAACATGGTTCTGACACACACGGTGACTGTGATAGAGTGCCGCAATGTACAGCAGTGTAGAATGTAGTCAGGCGTAATGTGTACTGCGTACATGTCAGGTAGTGTAGCCATGCAGCTAAGATGACATTCACACACCCTGTGCATATGATGATATCTGTGCCACATCACTGTCATCCATAACATTGATGCAGGGACAGGCTAACATGGTTCTGATGCACATGGTGACTGTGATAGACTGTCACAATGTACTGCAATGTAGAATGTAGTCAGGGGTAACGTGTACTGCATACATGTCAGGTAGTGTAGCCATGCAGCTAAGATGTCATTCACACACTCTGTGCATATGATGATACCTGTGCCACATCCCTGCCATCCAAAACATCAATGGAGGGACAGGCTAACATGGTTCTGATGCACACTGTGACTATGACACAGTGCCATAATGTACTGCAGTGTAAAATGTAGTCAGGGGTAATGTGTACTGCATACATGTCAAGCAGTGTAGATATGCAGCTAAGATGACATTCACATACCCTGTGCATATGATGATACCTGTGCCACATCCCTGCCATCCATAACACCGATGCAGGGGAAGGCTAACATGGTTCTGATGCACACCTTGACTGTGATAGAGTGTAACAATGTACTGCAGTGTAGAATGTAGTCAGGGGGTAATGTGTACTGCATACATGTTAGGTAGTGTAGCCATGCAGCTATGATGCATCTCAGCTGTTGGTAACACCAATTGATATCCCCATACTATCATCCATCTGTGCTGTAGGCATACATGTGTCAGCAGGAGGATGGTCCACAGTCATATTCCACAGAGGTATGTCAGTGTGGTGACACCATGGCGATGACATATGTGGTGTACAGTTGGACACATGCCACAGATATGTATAACAGTTATTGGCCATGCAAATGTGACCAGTGGCCTGCTGGTACAGGTATAATCTGCACCCTTATGTCAACCCATCCACATACACACACATCCTTACTTGGCAACTCTGTGTCTAGACCCCAACCTGGGTATGTAGTGCTACTGAACTGTGTAGCTGTCATTGCTCACACGACACCATCTGTAGGGTGAGGTGTGTACCAGGTCACGTGCTACATGCAGACCATCCACAGACACCTACAATATGGTAATGGGGATGTAATGTTTGTATATGGTGAATACATAGTGTGTCATGACATCATATACACATTGACTGACATATAACAGGTGGACACACATCTTAGAGACCTGGTTGTATAGTTGCTAACTAACTAGTCCATGTGTCCAATGTGTTACAGATAGGCTGCACACAGCACATATGTAACTGGGCTGTATCCTGTTATCTGTTACCTGTATGGGTGATGGTGACATTGGCCACCTGAGAGTGGTACATGGGCCATATACCAGGTGTATCATGGTGTAAAGACAGTGTACACAGCACCCACATCCCCCACTGGATATTGTACACACTAGAACCCATCTTGATACTCTGACATACCCACTATCAAACATTGGCCATGACACAAAAACAACCCACTGCATATCACAACAGTGGTACCACAGGGATATGTATGTGATGCACACATCACAGGCATAGTAGGGTGTTGCATTGCTTTGCCACACCTATGGGCGACAACAACAATATCCATACTACTGTGTGGCAATGTGTATCATAATAGGAGTATTTGGACTCGTACTGGTGTACCCTACAGACATGCACACATACACACATGTGGCAGACCTCAATGGATTCCCATGCCTACCAACCCATTGGTGCAACACTGTTGTGCTGGTACCACAAGGCACATGTAGCTGTTAGGGAGTGGAATGTAACAGACTACATGTTACATTAATGGGGTTGAGAGGCACCTCACACTATATGAGTTGTACAAATAGGCACCCCCCCAGCCAAACACAGCCACCCAGCAATACACTACCAAGTGTTGGAGATCCCATAACCAGAGCCAGTGGCAACATGGGCACACGATGTTACCTGTAGTACATCCCACCTGTATGATGCCGGGATTTTATTGGTAACTTATCATGCGATACTGTCTGGCTCCCATGGGGAATGTATTATGTGGAGGCCATCAACATTACCAGGCTTCAGATATACAGACACAGATATGCAGATACAGGTATACATATTCATATATATATATATATATATATATATATATATATATATATATATTTCTTTTTAGGAGTGTTATCACTGAAAAGTTAAAAAACATACTGTGTTGTTCCTTTATGCACTTGACTGCTGGCATGTCAGTTATTGTAAGTCTGCCCGCTGAACATTCCTTTTTCGTGGCAGCAAAAGTGATGTCTGCTAACGTATTGTAGCATATTCCCTTGCCCAAAACTGTTTTTAAAGGTTGACAGTTCCCATATCAGCCGAAAAGGGGGTAAAAAGCAGCTGACAGTTCCCACTCCAGCCAAAAAAAAGGAGGAGAAAGCAACATCTACATATGTGATACTTTTAGCAGTAAAACACTCATACACTCCCAGGGCCAACACAGCATGTGCAGGATTGAAAGAGAAAACTAACAGTGTATTTCTGTTCTTTCACAACCAAGTCCCACAAAAAGCCACTACATTTTTTTCACATACTGCTCGGGTCATCTCAACCTTATTTCCAGGACAGTACAATATGGCATGCATGTTGAAATAATTGCACATTACAGTTTTTTTCACAATATGTGCTAGCCCGAGAAAGAGCCACGCAGCAGGCGGACTTGAAAGAAGAGAAATGCTGCTAGTGAAGTGCGGAAAGAAAGACGAACAGTATGTTTTTTTCAATTTTATTGACATCACTATAGAAAAGACAATGTTGGGGTATAAAGACACATGTTACACTACATTTCGCCAACATTAATGATACTCTTTCAATATCTTTATGCGGTTTTCACAACCGCGAATACACACACAGTTATATGTACAGTACGACACATAAGTGGTAGGTGGACACAATATGGAACAGCCACTATGCCTACAGTTGACCCCTGAATGACTGGACACTGTATGTGCCACCCATACAAATGACAATCAGTGCCTGTAACATACACCCACAGAGAGGTCATAGGTGAAACAGCACCCACAGGTTTGCAGACATGAAAACCTTTCATCGTGTACTATTACAGTTCTACATGCCATGCCATATAGCTGTTCAGACACTGACAACTATATCAATGGATTGATGCTACAGTGGACCAGTTACACTCATACAATAGGCTGGAAAGGATCACAGCTGTTGCTGTCCAGGCCAAGCCATTCACATTGTACAATAGGAAAGACACACTGGGCCACAGGATACCTAACAATCAACAGTATGTACTCCAAGTGTGTAGTTCAGCAGCCTCTATCTACACACTGTACAAACACAGTAGATGGTATAGACGTATCATGACCACATGGGTTGTAACTACTACATAACATGGCATAACTGACACCATCGCAAGCACACCAACACACAGAACAGTTTGTATGGCAGGGGGCAGTAGTCCTGCAGTACCCAGATCCATGTCAGTAATGTGTATATAGGTGAAGTATATGGTACTGTACATCCAGATACCATAAGGCAGCTCAGCCCTGATACCCCCACATTTTGTAGCAGCCTAGGTCTTTTCTGGTGCTCCCCCCAGACTCAATAATACAGGGCCATATACCACTGTTACATACACTGAGCTCTGCAATGCATGAGGGCACACATGTATTGTGTAGGTGGTACCCACACATATATGGCCCCAGCCCCACCATATATGTGGGGGTTACAATGGCAGTGGACTGATGGCAGACATAGCAGTGTATTATACTCCCAGCTCACTATAAATCAACCACCGACATCATGACATATGTGCACAGCTTGGCATGTAGGTGATGAACAGAAGTTGGAATACAGGCACATATGTGGACAACTGTTGCCATACACTAAGCAATCTTCAGGTGCTACAGGATAGTCTGTAACATACCCTTAGTCAGGGAATTGCTGGTTTGGACGGCCATGGATGTAGCCATGTACCGGTAACAAGCAACACACACACTAACAGTGTATTATCTGACACAAGACCTGTGTGGTGGACAGACAAGACATGATAGGCACAGCTCTGACTGGCATGAGGGTAGGCCCACAGTTGTGTGCTATGCAGATGGACTGCATTCCATGGTAAACTAGTATGTACACCCACACCCTATAACACCAATACTGTACAAAGCATAACACAACTCCACTTGCAGTCTGTCTGTACTTCCCAATCCTCCTACAAATATGTGGCTGCCCTGAGTGTGCCAGTTCTCCTGTATGGGGTATTGCTACATGCTGTCTGTAGCACTGCTGCCCACACACAGGTCGGATACCCATCACACAGGAGATGTAATGAGACCGCTCACACATGATGCAGGAATCTATAGTGGGTGGGGGCCATGACAGTGATACTTGGGTGTAATACACATGTGTAATCATATATCTGGCTATCTGGATATGTATATGTACATATATTCCCACCATAGTTCCTGGACATGAAGTGTAGGCCAACCCCAGCCCGTATGTTCCCAATGTCGTAGTTGCAGGGGATGTCAGGTATCTATAGCAGGTATACTAGTAGACTATTGCTACTGCCATTAGGATTATCTTCACAGACATGGTGTGTGATAGGTCACATCTGTTCATAACATGTGTGCCATTGGTTACTGAACGACAACCAAAGGACATCAGTGTACAGTACCGCTACTAGCAAGTAATGCCGCTGTGAACTGCAGCAGAGATATTTGCCAATATATATGGGGGTCTGACACAGTCTGTACAGTCCAGAGGTATACACATAAGCCCTTAGTGCTACACATGTGTACCATGCCTGACAATATGGATGTGGATGGTCATGTAGATGGGAATAACACATAATGACTGGTATATAATGTCTACCATAGGTCATGCATTCACACACCCCTGCCTAGCCTGTAACGGTATGACTGCTGGTACAGGGGTGCCATGGACACATATTGCACAATAGGTATTGACATACATCTGCACTGCATCCCACTGTCCTGTCTGACATACATGACTGTTAGGGTAGGTCCGGCAGCAGGATTCTGGCTAGTATCTGCACATGACATCCCACTGGGTAGGTACACTCAGCTGCTAGGCATGTCACAATACACTGTGCAAGCTACAGGCAGACTGGCTCAACACTGGCCTACACCTTCCAAGGGGGAATGCACATGTACCTGCATATAAAGCAGGCTCCACAGGCATGTCACAGCACAGGGTAAGATACACCTGGGTGACAGTTCATATCCACAACCAATGTGAACACAGCCACAGCCACATATAGTTAGCTGGCATGGTATTACAGTATATGGACTATGTGTTCAACACCATCCTCATATGTGCCACTCACAGACTGACCCTACATATACTGGCCTGCTACACAGTTTGGTCTGGTGGCTGTCTATGGTATGGGACATGTGTGTTTATGGCCCTACAAACATGTATGCCACTGCAGTATCATACAGTGGGACAGCATGTAGCATCTGATAGTAGGGGAACTAGAACAATGTCATCTATCACAACCTGTACACAGGCTAAGTTACATATCATCACTACACACACTGTCAACATTCACCATAAGTACACAGACCTCAGTACTGCACGAACATCCACAGAATGTACAGGTAACGTAATGTAATGTAACCCCTACTGTAAATAACATGTGTATCAGTCAGATATATCAGTGACTTGTTCTCAGATATGATGCCACAAAGTATGGTGTACAGTACATATGCACCACTTCATGCACAAGATATGTACAAAGGTTGATAGAGGTGTGGCTGGGAGCACATACACAGGGCCAATAGTGACACATTGCTGTGATAAACACATACATTTACTGTTGTTACAGGGTTGTTGCAACATATGTCCTTTGAGGGATATGACGTCTGTGGCTAACACAGCTTTCTCCATCTACTGACTGCAATCCTCACACTACCTTCAGCAGTCGACAGCCAGATGCTCTGTGGGTGACACATGCAACCATGGACACAACACTGGCCAGGCTGCAGATGACCCTGCAGATGGAGATTCCCCATCAACATGGACCTGACATGGCAGGTATTGAGACATGTACAACAGCTATAGCCACACAAACACAGTGAAAGCAACATTGCTCCAAATGCAGTATAGCAGCACTTACAGTCTGTAGTCAGGTCAGGCACATCCACCTCCTGTTTGTTGCACTGTTTCCACAGTGTATGTTGTTAGAGGTACACCGCAATCCATCTGAGATGCTGTTTGGCACACGACAGATCCAGTTCCTTGCTCAAAGTGGGTGAAAAGGGCAAAAACCACCATGATGTTTCTAGGTATTGGAGTGTGTTTCCATACAACTGACTATGGGGATGTTACCACAGCTGTTTCACATGCAATCAGCTAGTGGAGGGCTGTGATTCGTGCAGTGGCCATCAGCTGATCATGAGCATTACTTACATTACACATACTGCTGCCTAAGCAAAACAGGTGTAGGTCTCCACGTCCACCTAAGAGGGGGTGGAGGATGCAGACAGAGGCTAATACATGTCAGGGAGGGATAGGAGGGTAAAACTGAAGCATGGTTGTGTCACACACCTAGCAGCACAGGGTATCAAACCTCTGACAACTATGTCATGCTAGAACAGTTCGCTGCAATTATTGGATGTGCCACATGGGTTACCTGTTGTGGAGCACTCAGAACATATATGTGATGGTGAGTGACATCTGCAACAGGGATACATTAGCTGTACGGTAAGTGACATACACGTGCCATTCGGCATGAACAGGTGCCAGTGTCAACACAGCCACACTCTCACAAGGACACACACACATTGGTATAGGAATGTGTCTGACATCAGACAGCATGTTGCAGTATGCCCATGGGGGTTGTAGGGAGTGTGGATGTGAACATCTGCAGCATGCAACACACACACACAAACACACAGGGTGCCACTACTGACATGCATGGGTGCATGTCTGCACAGGTGTGTGGTGTTTGACTGCATCAGATGGCTGTCCAAGGCTAGGCGATGGATGTACCTTTGCATCAGGCAACATGATGGGTCTGCATTGTGGCTCAGGGATGTAGTGTCTGCATTTGCCCACACAGACGGGTATTGTACCCTCCATCCGGTCACCTGGGTGACTACTGTGTGTGGGCAATGCTGTGCATTGCTTGCCATGTTTGTGTTCCTTTGTCCATGACATGGACAGCGTCTGGGATGTGCACACCTCCCACATGCATGTACAGTGACATGTGGAACTGTACTTGGGGTGTCCAGCCCTGGTTGTGAACACATATTATCATCAGATGTGCCAGTCCTGGCCATCTGTAGCGGGAGCTTGTAATGACCAGCAGCTTTACCCTGCACCTACATGGTGTACATGCTATCAGCATTCCTTGGTGTCAGTAGCATCTGTTCATACGGGCATGTTGTCAGACATGGTATGTCCGTTGTGGGTCACATGTGATGGCACCATAGGTGGTGCAGTTGTCCATTGGGAAACATGGGGGAGGTGCACTGTCTCCATGTATGTGCATATTGGACAGATGGACTGGGTGTCATGCACTCTGTGGCCTACCACTGTCACTCCATAGTTACTGTCAGTGGCCAATATGCTGTTTACTACCCACATATTGGCTGTTACCTAGGCATGTGTGTGTATGACACATGTGGTGCTCTGGGTAATACTGGAGTTGCTAACTGTGATTGCCTGGCCTTGATGTCACATGTCTGGGTATTGCACTGCACCCCGGCCTCTAAGCCATATCACATGCATTATCCCTGTACAGTGGACATTGAGATATATAGTATGGCCACCATATACGAAATATGAAACACCCACTCCACATTGGGCACAAGGTGTCACACAGTCACAACCACCTCTACACACGATACAAACACACACCTGTCATTTTTGGGAGTAGAACCCCTACCTATCTAGTGTATTACACTACAGCACTACGCAGTTATAGTACGTGCCATGGATATTTCTGAAGTAGTCTTTGCCCAAAAGTGTATTTCACACTGACTGACATCAGCAGGATTGCCAAAGTAGGGCTTTGAAATGACTGCAAGAGACTAGCCTAAAATGCATTGCACCCTACACAGACAGTGACATACACAATACATTCGGAACTGCCATGTGTGGGGATGGAACTCAACCATACTTCTAATTCACAATACAGCAGTATGCAGTTACAGGATATGCTACAGTGATTACTGGTCTACAACCTTCCCAGAAGTGTATTTCTAGGTGCGTGACCTCAGCAGCCTTGCCAAAGTTGGATATGTGAAGTGTAAGGGGTGTGAGTACCCTAAAAACAATGCTCTCTAAACAGTCAGACATGCACACATACACACACAGTTGGCAGGTCGGGGGCTAGAACTCCTAACTAACTCCTTAATCACACTATGGCCATACAATGTTATGGGACGTGCTATGGAGATTACTGGGCTGCGGTCACCCCAGAGGTATATTTCAAGTTGTGTGACATCAGCAGGCTTGCCAAAGGAGGGTATTTGAAATACTAGCCTAAAAAGCATTACTCTCTACACAGTCAGTGACAGACAGACACGCACACATACACACACAGTTGTCATGTCTGGGGTTTGACCTCCTACCTAACTACATTATCACACTACAGCAGTATGCAGTTACAGCATGCACGGCGGGATTACTGGGCTACAGCTTTCCCAGGAGAGTATTTCTAGGTGGGTGACATCAGCAGCCTTGCCAAAGTTGGGTATGTGAAATGTAAGGGGTGTGAGTACCCTAAAAGCATTGCTCTCTACACAGTCAGACATGCACGCATACACACACAGTTGTCAGGTTGGGGGCTAGAACTCCCAACTAACTTCTTAACCACACTATGGCTATACGATGTTATGGGACATGCTACAGAGATTACTGGGCTATGATTGTCCCAGAGATGAATTTCAGGTTGTGTGACATCAGCAGCCTTGCCAAAGGAGGGTATTTGACATGTAAGGGGTGTGAGTAGCCTAAAAAGCATTGCTCTCTACACAGTCAGTGAGAGACAGACATGCACACATATGCTCACACAGTTGCCACGTCTGGAGTTTGACCTCCTACCTAACTACATTATCACACTACAGCAGTATGTAGTTACAGCATGTGCTACAGAGATTACAGGCCTACAGCTTTCCAAGGGGAGTATTTCTAGGTGGGTGACATCAGCAGCCTTGCCAAAGTTGGGTATGTGAAATGTAATAGGTGTGAGTACCCTAAAAGCGTTGCTCTCTACATAGTCAGACATGCACGCATACACACACAGTTGGCAGGTCAGGGGCTAGAACTCCCAACAAACTCCTTAATCACACTATGGCCATATGAAGTTACAGGACGTGCTGCAGAGATTACTAGGTTCAGATCATCCCAGAGGTGTATTTCAAGTTGCATGACATCAGCAGCCTTGCCAAAGGATGGTATTTGACTTGTAAGGGGTGTGGGTAGCCTAAAAAGCATTGCTCTCTACACAGTCAGTTCCAGACAGACATGCACACATATGCACACACAGACTCACACACGTGCAGTTGCCACATCTGGGGTTTGATCTCCTACCTAGCTACATTATCACACTAGAGTAGTACGTAGTTACAGCATGTGCTACAGAGATTACTGGGCTACAGCTTTCCCAGGGGAGTATTTCTAGGTGGATGACATCAGCAGCCTTGCCAAAGTTGGGTATGTGAAATGTAAGGGGTGTGAGTACCCTAAAAGCATTGGTCTCTACACAGTCAGTGAGAGACAGACACACACACATGAACAGTGACACACACACACTCACACACACAGTTGCCACGTCTGGGGTTAGAACTCCTACCTAACTTGTCTATCACACTACAGCAGTACACAGTTATGGGACACGCCACAGAGATTACGGGCCTACAACACTCCAAAAGGTGTATTTCACATTGGATAACCTCAGCAGGCTTGTCAGGGTACCACTATGGGGTGGCCAGTGTGTGCATGGCCCATACACCATTCATGTAGAGGTGACATGCCACAGGCGGCCACACACAAGGTCATATGTCACAGGTGCATGTATAGGGCAACTAGCTGACTATGTCCTTGTACTGCCATGTTGCGCAGCTGGCACATGTACCACATAGTCTGTGGTGCTGACAGTTACTGGTTGCTAGTAACTGCAGTGTGTGACATCTGCACCTGATGTGTTTGGGGACCTTTGGCTGTGAGCTCAGTGGGACAGGCATGGATGGCTCCTTGTCGTGGTCACCCTCTTCCACACATCTATATCAATCTACTTTTGGTGTATTATGGTGTATTGTCCTTACATATATGTCTGTATTCCTATCCACTGTGTGTGCAAGGCATGAGTGGTGCATACTGACATGTGTCTGCAGTAACGATTGCAACCACTGGATATGTCTGGTCCACTGGTGTTTGCATACATGGCCTTCATTTCATTAAGTGTGTGAGCATGCCCAGTAAGGCCATCTGTTATGCATGTTTGGAGCATGTCCAGTGGTTTGTACAGCACAGCTGACCTTTGTGTTGTACACTGACAGGTAGCAAGCTGTGTCTGCAGGGTATCCACTGATCATTTGGCATTGACTGTTGCAACATGTCTGTATAGCGGGGGGGTACATCTGACTATTTCTATGTTTCTACACAGGATTGGGGGCACACCTGACTGTTACTATATTTCTATGTGGGATGGGGGGACACACCTGACAGTTGTACACATATGCTAGGACTGTACTGGTATGTCCTGTAGTCGATTTCAGTCAGCGGTCTTACCTATCATGCTGGCTATGTCATACCGGTGTACTTCCGTTCTTCTCTTTTGATTGCATATACATTAGTTTCTGACTTCTTAGCCATCACAACTGACATCCCACTACCTGGCCTGCTGTAGTCTGTCTGTGTAGGCCTGGGTGTGGGTCACCCATACCCCTCATTCAGTGGACATAGTATGGCATTTGTTTGTGTTTGTCTACACCTGTCCTGCTGGCTGTGACTGTTGTTGGGTATGTGACCCCCCCCTCCTGACTGGCATGTGTGAGTCCCTTATCTTGTGGGTGTCCCAGTATTGCAGGTGGTGCTGCAGGGCTGCCTATGTTGGATGAACGTATTACACTGCCTATGCATGTTTAAGCACAGGTAATGTAATGTTTGGTATCCCTTTTACTGTATGTGAGAGTCAGAAAGAGGTGCTATTCCCTGGGTCCCCCCCATGTCAGTGTATGTGCTATGCGTTGCCTCTTTGCCAGGGCCAGGGCATACTGTGCACACCTTCTTCTGCCTACTGGGTGAGGCTCAGGTTGTTCATCCTCCAAGTCACTCTGTGCATGTGCAGGCCTTGGCATTGTTGGGGGGCTATGTGGCCCTGACCCTTGCTGCTCCTGCTGCAGCTGTTTCCGCAGGATTATTTTGTGTAGCATGGCACATAGAAGGATGATTTGGGTACAGGTAGTTGGTGAGTACTGCAAGGCTCCATCGGATGTGTCCATGCACCAGAACTGTGACTTAAGCATCCCAAACACATGCTCTATTGCGATTCTTGTTTGTGCATTTGCCTCATTATGGAGTTCTTGTTCAGGTTTGTGTGCGTTTCCGATGGGTGTCATCAGCCATGGCTCCAGTGCATACCCAGCATCCCCCACTAGGTGACCGTGTGGTATGTCCCCATTGGCAAATTTCTGGTACAGCTGTGTCAGATGCCAGATGTGGGAATCGTGATAACTTCCAGGGCAGCCAGCACACATGTTCAGTATTATGCCTTGGGCATCGCTCATGACCTGGCAGTTGATGAAGGGGAAGCCCTTGTGGTTGATGTAGACCCTACGCCACTCACTAGGTGGTGCTTTGCTGCATATGTGCGTGCAGTCTATAGCACCCACTAACTCAGGGTATTCTGCTATTTGCTGGAAGAGATGCATACTGCTGGCCAATGCCTCACGGGTGGGGGGGGATATAAGTGCTCACCGACATGTGCTGCCATGGCATCCAGGAACTGGTGGAGTACCCTGGATGCTGATGCCTGTGAGATCCCCATGATATCCCCAGTTGGCCTTTGGAAGGTACCTGTAGCTAGTATTCTTAGGCCTACACATACCTTCATTTCCACTGGGATGGGTTCCCCTCTGTTAGTTCTGTGTGTCAGGCATGGCCGGCACAGCTCAACAATCTGCTGTATGAGGTCCCTCTCCACCCTATAGCGCTCCACTATCTCCATTTCATGTAGCCCTTGGTAGGTTACCCTGGGTCTGTACACTCTTCTATGTCTCCTCACAATGGGTTGTCGGCAGCATTACCATCCTCACCACCCTCAGCCTCTTCCACAAGTTGTATGATAGCTATTGCAGCCCCTAACATTTTGTTTTTGTGAGTGTTAAAAGTTCCCCGCTTGTTTACACCGGTGGTGTAGGGTGTGGGAAAAACCAGAGGGGTAGGTTTTTGTATAGTTTATAGTGGCATTCTGGGCTGGGCTAGTCTGCTGCCTGTGTAATTGGCTGGTTCTGATATGTTTCACCTGGCAATGAACCTAGTACCCCTTGATTAACTTCCTACTTCTGCTTTCCCTTCCCATTGTCCTTCTGATTCATCCCGGGATGTGCTGCACAATTGGTGTCCTCAATGTGCACACTGCTGCTATTTCCTGGGTTCACTTTTTTATCTTCCTGTAGATCCCATTGCATGGTGCACACACCCACTCACACTTTGTCATACGTGCTGGGCAGGTTTAGACACATATCCTGGCTTTGCTGTGCTAAGTTGGATTCAACCCCGAGCCACAGGGCTCCAATCCACTGACAGTATGCCTGACACTCCCACACATGATGTCACCTACGTCCTAGTCTTGCACTCAGCTATTCATACTCATACACTGTTGGGACCTGCCTCACAGGCTGGGGAAAACCGGGATTCACTATACTTCCCCTCATTTGCATAGAATTGCCTGCTAATGCATAGTTAAATTTGTCACACTGTGCCTCCCCCCTTAGCAACCACTACTCACTGGCCAGGTTGTCTTTTGCCTGCCATTGACTTGCATGGCGGAATACTGATTTTAGTTAAAATGTTTTTTTTTTTAGGTTTATTTTCTTATTTCCCCACCGGTCCCGTTTGCGTGCCGCTGCCCTATGCTTCAACGGCCGTGATCGGCAGACATATCATAAAAGTTGTATTCTGTACATTTGGCATTGTTTGCAATGCCAATGGCCTTCTACTTGGCCATTGGCATGCTTCCTCAATGATATACAGCCTTTATTTGCAGCTGTCATAGCTCTGTTTTGGAGTTTGCAGTACCATACATGGTTACTAACCGAGTACATTTCTGCATATTACGCTAGTCCTACATGCCCTGATTCCTGCTTCCTGGATGGCAGATTTACCTCATTTGCATGTTTTTCACCTGAAAATGGGGTGATTTGCATACAGGGGGGCTGGGGACGTGCAGCACTAGTGCTACAGCACCTGTGCATGTCAGACGTGCACGTACGTGGATCGCTCGGCTGCAATATTGGCAAAATTTCATCTTACACTAATCATGCACGCCATGCAAGCTTTTCAGAATCCAAGGGAATCTCTTTATCCTGTTCTGAGTTGCAGGCAAGATGGAGCCTATCACAGCAAAACAGAGATTTAACTCTGAATGGGACGCCAGTGCATCTCTTGGTGGATGCTTACTCTTAGTTGCACATTGAATACATAACTATGGGCAAATTGCCAGTTTACCTCCATTATGACTTTGTGATGGGGCAGCACAGTGATGCAGTAGTCCTGCCCTACAGTGGCTTGGTTCTCCAGTTTAGTTTTCACTTGGGGTGCCTTCTGAGTTAAATCTGCATGTCCTATGTCCTTCTTGTGCCTGCATGGATTTTTAGTAAGGACTTCACACATCCCAGAAAGGTACTGTAAGTTGATTTTTGAGCATCTAAATTGTTACTAAGTGTGGATACACAGACCCAGCAGCAAGTGTCTGCAGCTCCCCCTCCAGAATGGCATAACTTTCCATGAATATGTAGGCATTTGCCCACAATACCGGTCACAGCTGCATTCACCCTTGTTCCCCAGGACATTGCTGTGAGCAGGAATGTCCACTGACAGTACTTGAGGACATAAAACATCACAGTGTATAACAGTACACGTCTGAATATCTCTGCTAACATCAGTACTATGTAGCAGAACCAGCACAGACACAATCACCTACAGTACACACTATCCCTTGCATGGTTTGACCTCATATTGCTAAATGATCTACAGATACCTTGCAGAAACAGTTTGCTACCTGTAGATGTACAACACAAAGGTCTGCACTGGAGTACAAACTACCTGGAATGGATCCACAATTCAATACAGAAGGGCATACTGGGCATGCTCAGACACTTGAAATGAAGGCAATGTCAGACTACAATATACTGAAAGGTCATACTGAGCATGCTCACACACTTAAAAAAATGAAGCCCATGTCTGCAAACACACACAGTTGCAGATGCTAGTGCATACACTCCTCAGTATGCACCAGTCATGCTTTGCATACACATTGGATAGGATTACAGATATATATCCAAGGACAACACACTATAATATGTCAAAAGTAGACATACATAGATGTGTGGAAGAGAGTGAATGTGACAAAGAGCCATCCATCATGGGGCCTGTCCCACCCAGCACACAGTCAAATGGCTACAACCACATGATGTGTAAATGTCACTCACTGTAGAAGGTAGCCACTGGTACCCATCAGCATTACAGACTATGTGGTGCGAGTGCTAGCTGTGCAACATGACTGTACAAGGTAGTAGTCATCTACCAGCTGTATACACATACCTGCAGAATATAGCCCTGCTTGTGCCTGCATGTGGTGTGTCAACCTCTAGATGAATGGGTTATGGCCCATGCACACACACTGCCCTCCCCATAGTCCTACTATGACAAGCCTGCTGATGTCATCCACTTTGAAATACACCTTTGGGAAGAGCATAGACCAGTAATCTCTGTGGCGTGTCCTATAACTGCGTAACACTGTAGTGTAATAAACTAATTAGGTAGGAGTCCTAATCCCAATCATGGCAATTGTGTGTGTGTGTGTGTGTGTGTGTGTGTGTGTGTGTGTGTGTGTGTGTGTGTGTGTGTGAGTGTGTATATGTGTGTGTGTGTGTGTGTGTGTGTGTGTGTGTGTGTGTGTGTGTGTGTGTGTGTGAGTGTGTATATGTGTGTGTGTGTGTGTGTGTGTGTGTGTGTGTGTGTGTGTGTGTGTGTGTGTGTGTGTGTGTGTGTGTGAGCGCGCATCTCTGTCTGTGTAGAGGGAAATGCCTTTTTAGGCTAGTCACACCAACTAAAATTCAAATGCCCTACTTTGGCAAGACTGCTGATGTCATTCACTGTGAAATACACCTTTGGAAAAGATGTAGCCCAATAATCTCTGTGATGTGTTCTATAACTGCATAATGCTGTAGTGTGATACACTCATTAGGTAGAAATTCTAATATCAGACATGGCAACTGTGTGTTTGTGTTTGTCTTTGCCTATGTAGGGAGCAATGCTTTTTAGGCTAATCACACCCACTACAATTCAAATGCCCTACTTTGACAAGGCTGCAGAAGTCATTCACTGTGAAATAGACCTTTGGGAAAGGTCTAGCCCTGTAATCTCTGTCTAGCCCTGCAATCTCTGTGGCACGTCCTGCAACTGTGTAATGCTATAGAGTAATAAACTAGTTAGGTAAGAATTCTAACCCCAGCCATGGCGACTGTGTGTGTGAGTCTCTGTCTGTGTAAGAATCAATGCTTTTTAGGCTAGTCACACACACTACAATTCAAATGCTCCACTTTGGCAAGGCTGCTGATGTCATTCACTGTGAAATACACCTTTGGGAAAAGTGTAACCCAGTAATCTCTGTGGTGGGTCCTATAACAGTGTAATACTGTAGTATGATGTAATACTTTGGGAGGGGTACTAGTCCCACACATGGCAAGTGTGGATTTTTGTGTGAGTGTTTCTTTGCCTGTGTAGGGAGCAATGCTTGTCACACTCACTACAAATCAATTGCCCTACTTTGGCAAGGCTGCTGATGTCACTCACTGTGAAATACACCTTTGGGGAAGAAGTACTCCAGTAATCTCCATGGCGTGTCCTACAACTGCATAATGCTGTACTGTAATAAACTAGTGAGGTAAGAGTTCTAATTCCAGACATGGCAGGTTTGTGTGTGTCATTAGCATCCTGTATGGAGGTGGCTGTGAGTGTGTAACAACCAGACTCATTGTGGAGTGGGTTTTGCAAATTTCTTATATGGTGGCCTTTTTATATGTCACAATGTCCACCTTACAAGGATAACAGATGTGAATTAGCTGAGAGGCTCGGTTGGCAATCCATATCCTTACATATGGCATCAAGGCCTGGAGAACAAAGTTAGAAACCCTTGTATTACATACAGAACATGCTCAACCCATGTCTCATACACAAACACACTTGCCTAGGTAACACCTGCTATGTTGGTAGTGCCCTGCATATTGCCCACAGATAGTAACCATGGTGTGATTGTAGTGGACTACAGAGGGCATGGCAGCCTGTCCATCAGTACAATACGTACATACATGCAGACAGTGTGCCTTTTCTATGCTCCCCACTGGACGCCTGCAACACTTGTGGTGTCATCAAATGTGACCCACAAAGGACATACCATGCCTCACACATATGTCCTGTATGGACAGATGCCACTGACACCAGGGAATACCTGTATCATGCTATCAATGTAGGTGCAGGGTCAACCTGCTGTCCATTACCTGTTCCCAACACATGAGGCCAGGACAGGCACATCTGATTATAACAATCTGTGTACACAACATGGGCCAGACACCCCAGGTACAGTTCCACATGTCACTGAACATTCATGTAGGACATGTGCAGATCCCAGACAGTGTCCATGTCATGGACTAAAGAACACATACATGGCAAGCACTGAACAGCAATCGCCACATACAATAGTTACTCAGGTGACTGGATGGTGAATACAATACCCATCTGTCTGGGCCAATACAGACACTACACTCCTGAGCCACACTGAAGACTATTGTCATGTGGCCTGATGCCAAGGTATACCCTTCACCTAGCCTTGTATAGCCTTCTGGCACAGTCAACCACTACACACCCGTGAAGCAATGAGCACATGCATGTCAGTACTGGCATCTTGTGTCTGTGTGTGTGGTGTATGATGCTTTTGACCCCATTCACACTCACGACACCGCCCATTGGCATACTGAAGCATGCTGTCTGATGTCAGACACCTCCACATACTCTTTGCCCATATAACCTCCAGACAACCCCTGTGGTGCATGTGATACATGCACAGTACTGTATTGTGGCAAACTAACTAGTGAGGAAGTGTATTCCTGACCCTGCCAAGTATGTCAATGTGTGTGAGTCCCTGACAGAGTGTGGCTGTGTTGACACTGACACCTGTTCATGTGGACAGGCACGTGTACTACACCTACCATATTGCTACCATATCACTGTTGCAGATGTCACTCACCATCACATATATGTTTGTAGAGCTCCTCAACATGTAAGCTATGTGGCACATCCAATAACTGCATAGACATGTGAAAGCAATGCATAGTCAATCGGGGGTTGGATACCCTGTACTGCTTAGGTTTTACTCTCCCACCCCCTCCCTGGCTTACTTTGTCTGCCTCTCTCACTCCCTCTCTGATGGATGTGGAGAACTAAATCTGCTTTGCTTAGGCAGCAGCATGTGTTTTGTAAGTGATGCTCATGATCAGCTGATGGCCTCTGCATGAACTGCAGCCCTCCTCTAACTGATTGCATGTGGAATAGCTGTGGTAACATTCCCATAGCCAATTGCATGGAAACACACTTCAATATCTAGGAACATAATGTTGGTGTGGGGCATTTTCATCCACTGTGAGCAGGAACTAGATCTGTCATGTGGCCACAAGTCTGTCAACCTTTGTACATATGTCATGCAGTAAGAGGTGCATATGTACTTATGGTGATTGTTGACAGTGTGTGTATTGTAAATATGTACCCTGGCCTATGTACAGACTGTGGTAGATGTCATTGTTCTTGGTCCTATTCTATCTGATGTTACATGCTGCTCCAGTGTATGTTACCCTATCGGCTTACATGTCTGCAGGGCCAAACACACACATGTCTCATATCACAGACAGGCATCAGACCACACTGTGCAGTGGCCCAGTATATGTAGGGTTGGTGTGTGAGTGGCACATATGAGGATGGTGTTGATCAGATAGTCCATATACTATAATATTATGCTAGCTTACCATATGTGGCTGTGGCTTTGTTCACATTGGTTGTGGTTATGCACTTTCACACAGGTGTCTGTTACTCTGTGCTGTGACATGCTTGTAGAGCCTGCTATATATGCAGGTACATGTGTATTCCCCCATAAGAAATTTAGGCCAGTGTTGTGGTAGTCTGCCTGTAGCCTGCACAGTGCTTTGTTAAATGCCTGGAAGCTTAGTGTACTTACCCAGTGTGGTGTTATGTCCAGATACTTGCCAGATGTACTGCAGCCAGGCCACCATAACAGTCATGTATTTCAGACAAAGCAGTGGGATGGTGTACAGATGTATGTCACTAACTAGTGGGTAGTATGTGGCCATGTCACCTCTGTACCAGCACTTATTATGTGTCAGGACAGACAGGTGTGAATGTATAACCTATGGGGGCAAATGTATACCAGCATTTATGTGATATACCCATCCACATGGCTGTTAACATCCACATTGTCAGGCTTGGTCCACATGTCTTGCACTAAGGGATTCTGTGTATACCTCTGGACTGACCAGAGTGTGTCAGACTGTCCACATTTATTGGCCATATCTCTGCTCTAGTCCACAGGATCATTACTGTGCTAGCAGTGGTACTGTATTATGATGTCCTTAGAATGTCTGTCAGTAGCCAATGGTGCACATGTTAAAAGCAGATGTGACCTCCCACACACAACATGTCTGTGAAGACAACCCCTATTACAGTAGAAATAGTTGACATATATACCTACAATACATACCTGACATCCTCTTGCACTAAGAGGTTGGGACTATTGGGGCTGAGGTAGGACTCCACTCCATGCTCTGGACATATGGTGAACATATATGTATATATAATTATCCATATATATGTAGAGATATATGCACATAAACATATCGACATATATAGATGGATATGTATATGTACATATATAAACATATAAGTACTCAGATATATACATATACAGAGCAATATACATCAACACATATACAGATAGAGATACATATGTACATATACTTATGGATATCTACATATATATTGACAGTAATAGGTATATCAGAATAGGTATGTATGCACATATAGTTATAGATATCTACATATATATCTACATAAACAGGTATATCTGTACACATAGGATGTGCATACATATAGCTATATATACATATATCTATATATCTATATATATATATATATATATATATATTAATTTATTTATTTTATATTTGTTTATTTTACATTTGTTTACCAGGATAGTCCAACTGGATACATGCCCATTTTCAGTGGAGGCCTGGGGAGAAAAGCTCCAATACAGGTATATATGTATATATACATATATATATATATATATATATATATATATATATATATATATATATATATATATATATATATATATATATATATATATATATATATATATATGAAGAGATGTACACATGGCCATATATATGTTGCACTATACAGATGTGTATACAGACATATGTATGAATATACATGTGTATGTACATGTAGACATATATCAACCTATTATATGTATATATCCATATTCCTGTCATGTGTAAAGATGACAGTTGTGTATACCCTCCCAGATGTATCTCACTGTATGTATCTGCTATGTGTAAATTATGATAAAACAACATATGTGATGCAACTGTCATATTAATAACAAGTACTACACAATTGTGGACGTAAAGGCAATTGTTGAATACTAATCAATAGGTGTATTGACAGATATATCAGGACTAGCAATTGTCTGCATAGTGGTCATGGCCTAGTGGTTAAGTGTTATGACTATAGTGTACAGGGTCCTGGGTTCAAGACCTGCAAGGGCTGTTCAGTTTGTTGCTGGGCAGAACAAGGGCTGTCAGATACAGAGTAGTTAAGGCAGTTTTCATAGGTTCATAGGTTTGTACTAGGCTATCAGTCCTAGGGCCTATACAAGCCTAGCCATAACAATTTCCTGGCTATTTCTTCCCACACTATTTACTTCCCTGGACCCCTGTCTAGCAGGATGACTGACGTGATCCCAGGGGTGAATTTCCTTTCACCCATCCAATCGTCAAGGTTCCTTTTGAAAAGGGCCAAACAGGCACTCTGCTTGACATGTATGGGCAGTCTATTCCAGAGTCTGGGGAGTCTTTTGTTCAGGAACCTATCCCTCCAGCATGTTTTGTTTACTGTGATGACAAGGTTTAGATCCCTGGAGCATGTGACTCTGAAGAATTAGGATTTCTTTAAGTGTAGCATGTCCAACAGCTCTGGCCAACATGGCCTCGTATGTTAAGCAGAGATCGCCTCTGGGTAGACGATATGTGACAGAGTATAGCTGGAGTTTTTTTAAGGTGGTCAGTGTAGGGCATCTGCTTTAGGCCTGTGATTCTTTTAGTGAGGTATTTCTGCAGCCTTTCCAGTTGTTGCAGATGTCTTGAGAGGTACATGCCAAATGGGGTGTTGTATTCTATAATGGGTCTAATGAGGGATGAGTACAGTGGAACAATGACCTCCCTTTTCTGGATGAAAAGCCCTTAGTGATGAGGTGTGCCACATAGAAGGAGTTCATGACTGTTGTGGTGATGTGGTTATCGAAGGTGAGACCACTGTCCACTTGTGCCCCTAAGTCTCTTATCAAACATTCAGTGTTTAGTGTACTGCCACCTATGTGGTAATTCACGGGTACATGTTTTTTTCCCAAAGGGGATAGCTATACATTTCTTGGCATTGAGCTTGAGCCCATGGCTCTGGCACCAAGCATCTGTTTCTGTAAGGCCCTTTTGTAGAGTATCCACATCATTTGGGGATTCAATAATGGCTCCCAGTTTGCAGTCAAGCCAGAGTCGCTTAGTGTTGGCCTGTACTTCAGAGAAGTAGATGCCAAACAAGAGAGGTCCCAGGACTGAACCCTGAGGTACTCCACTTGTCACTTGTATGGGGCTGGATTTGGAGTTGGCTACTTTTACAGTGTGGGTTCTGTCAGTAAGCCAGTCGGCAACCCATTGGGTGACGTAAGGATTAATGCCCAGCTTAGTAAGTTTAACTATGATTCCACAGTGGGGGATGGTGTCAAAGGCCCTGGTGAGGCCTAGATAGGTTGTGTGGACCAACTTACCCTTGTCCATGGCTCTGGAGACTGATTCAAAGAAGTCAATCAGGTTCTGGAGACAAGATCGGCCCTTCATGAACCCAAACTGGGTAGGGTCCAGTGTTTGAAGGTTGCCAATGTCTTTGTTTATAAGTTCCATGATAATACCCTCCATGGACTTGCAGATAAAGCTTGTCAGACTGATGGGATGGTAGTTTCCGGGATCCAAGGTGGATCCCCCCTTGTGGAGTGGGATAACTGTAGCTCTGCGCCACTCACTGGGCACGAAACCTGAGGTGAGGCTATGATTAAACATGACACTTAGGTGAGGTGCCAGTTCATATTGTAGTTCATGTAGTACACAGCCCAGGGTGTCATCTGGTCCCATGGATGTTGTATTCTTAGCTTTGGAGAGTGCATTTTTCACCTGTGTGGCCATTAATACTGGAATTTGGCAATCTTCCGATATTGAGATGGGACATTTAGGGGATGAGAGGGAGGTGAAGTTGGCACTGAATCGATCTGCCAGGATACTGGCAATATCCTTGGGATCAGTATATTTAATGCCATTCTGTTTTAGCTCAGAGCAGATCTGAGCATTGCCATTTAGATTCTTGACATAGTTATAGAATGCCTTGTGGTTGTCTTTGGAATCTTTGGCAATTTTATTTCCGTAACTAGCTTTGGAGGATTTTATGAGCTGCTTTAAGCGGGTTTGCACAAAGGTAAGCTATGGGTAAACATACGGATGCTTACACAGTGTAGGCTTCATTTACCAGTGCACAAATCAGCTTAGCTGTTATATTGCAGCAAAGTTGATACCTGCTAAGCATGGCTTAGCCCTGGTAACCAGTTCACACCACCCAGTCTGATAACATAGCAGGGTGATGACATCTGTAATAAGTGTATGTAATGCCATGCACAATACATGCGCCTATGTGCTGTCATTACAGTAGCAAGGAGTGTGAGTGTCATGACTGGGACACTGATGTATATAAGGCCTGTACGGCACTGTTATCCATGTGAATGTGTTACATACAGGGGTAGTAGCCCAAAGTACATGCTGTCACACTGGCATGTAGTGTATCATGGTGGTACTACTATTGACAGTGTTTAATCAGGCAAGAGAAGAGTGCTAAATGTAGTGCTGACAACAGGCACACCTGCAGGCATAGGTGGACTCTGAGGCCTCTCTGTTGTATCCCTGGTGTGTGAGCTGTGTCACAGTATATAACCCCTACTGGATAATGATCCGACATGCGGAATTTAACCATAGACTACTGTCTGTACACCACATGTTAGTGAGGGCTTCTGACATGTAGTTATGGCATACATACTGTTGTCAAACATCTATCTGTCAACACATTCATCTGGCTGCATAGCTACATGCCAGTCCTTGTACAGATGTGCAGATGACAGGTATCCAGCTGGGATATATACAGGCAACCTTAAGCTTGATTGACACTGACATGTCTGCCCAGCTGTGTAAGAACATGGGTACCTCCACTACACTACCATAGTCAACAGAACACGCCTGGGTACAGGTCTCCATCACAGACACTAACCATGTGTTGTAATGCATGTTGCATACATGTCAACTTGATCACCTTAGTGGCCATGTGCAGGAGGCACCTGGATGATTGGCTGATGCATGTCACTCTCACCCTGAGGGTCACCACACTACTCTCTGTCAATAGATTGCCTGCTGCCACATGGCAGGTGGCAGGATACCACTGTACACACATCCCCTACACTACCCATCTCTCCTTGGACAATATCTAGGTACACAGCTATGACTATCTGCAGTGATGCACACCAGTACTGACACATGTGTATGTATGCATGACTGAGTATAGCAGTGTCTGTGTGTTAGCACACCTATACTTAAAAATTCCATGAGGGCCTTCACAACCACCACAACACCCATTGCCATAGTCAGTTGTGGCTGCTGCTGTATGGGGCATTACATGTACCCTGTTAAGCTCCTCTTCGTATCAGCTACACAAGCCATGCAGTACCAGCACAACAGTGTTATAGAAATGGGTTGATAGGCATGAGATACCCATTGAGATCTGGCAAGTGTGTGTATGTGTGCATGTCTGTATATCTGTAGGGTACAGCATTCTGAGGCCACATACTCCTATTGCAATACCCATTGCCACACAGTAGTACAGATAGTGTTGTTGCTGCCCATAGGTGATGCATGACAATGCAACACCCTACTATGCCTGTGGCATGTACATTAGATGCATATCCCTGTAGTACCACTGTTGGGATATACAATGTGTTGTATCACAGTCATAGGCAATGTGTGATGGTGGGTATGTCAGACTGTCAGCATGGGTTTCAGAGAGTACAATATCCACTGGGGGATGCAGGTGCTGTGTACACTGTCATTACACCAAGGTACACCCGGTATATATCCCATGTACCACATTATGGTTACCACTGTCACCATCAACCATGCAGGTAACTGATACCACAATCCATGTCAGTTATGCATGTGCTGTGTGCAGCCTACCTGTAACACATTGGACACATGGTCAAGTTAGGCGCGATAGGCCCAGGTCTCTCGGACATGTGTCTGCCTGTTATGGGTCTGTTAATGTGTATATGAAGGTATGTCACACTATGTATTGTCCTTATACACCCATTACATCTCCCATTAGCATACTGCACATGTCTGGGGATGTGCTGCATGTAACATGTAACCTAGAACACACCTCACCCTAAATGCTGTGTGGTGTGTGCAATGAAAGCCACATACTTCAGTATCACTATGTAGCTAGGTAGGGGTCTAGTCCCAGTATTGCCAAGTAAGTGTGTGCATGTATGTGGATGGGTCTACATCAGGCTGCAGATTATACATGTCCCAGCATGTCACCTGTCCATGTGGTGCAGGCAATAACTGTCATACAAACCTGTGACATGTGTTCATGTGTACCCCAGATATGTCACAGCCATGGTGTCACCACAGTGCCATACCCCATTGCGGAATATGACTGCAGACCATCCTCGTGCTGACACATGTATACCTACAACACAAATGGATATCATTATAGAGACCACAATCAACCAGTGTTACTAACAGCTATAATGCATCATTGCTGGATGGCTACACTACCTAACATGTGTGCATTACACTTTACTCCTTACAACATGTTACACTGTAGTACTATGGTACACTATAGTACAGTCGCTGTGTGCATCAGAACCATATTAGCCTGTACCTGAATTGATGGTATGGATGACAGGGATGTGGCACAGGTATTATCATATGCACAGGGCATCCTCCTGCTGACACATGTACACCTACAACACAAATGGATAACATTATAGAGACCACAATCAACCAGTATTACTAACAGCTATAATGCATCATTGCTGGATGGCTACACTACTTGATATATATGCATTACACTTTACTCCTTACAACATGTTACACTGCATGACTGTGGTACACTGTAGTACAGTCAACGTGTGCATCAGAACCATATTAGCCTGTCCCTGAATTGATGGAATGGATGACAGGGATGTGGCACAGGTATCATATGCACAGGGTGTGTTGTTGGTTTGCCAGAGGCCTAAGGTGGGCCATACATTTGACACCATGTGTGTGGGTGAGGGGTGTACCTAGGTGAACTGGGTGTGATTATGTGGTGTGTGTAGGTATGGGGTTGCCCTAGGTGTGTTGGTATAGTGTGTGGTTATGCATGCACACAGTTCTGACATTTGGCTGCCCTACACAGGTGTTTATGGGCAGCTGCAGACCATACTTGGCAGGGTGTGCAGTTCACTGCCTCCAGCCATGGACATGTGGAATGTGCCTAATAGGGGATCGATGGGCACATCCAGGTGCAGCCCTCAATGTGCTACTCTCACCTGATGATGACAATTGTCTGCTGGAACCAGGTCCCTCCTGGGACTGGCCAGGACCACGTGCTCATGGCCTGCTGTGGTGTGGTGTGGACAGTGACCCTCGCAGTGCTGGGGCTGGTACTGCCACTACAGAAGTCCCATGGTGTACTAGCATGACCATGTTAACTGCCAGATGTTGGCATTGCTGGCCTACATTCACACAGCCGTCGCCATACTCCAACCACATGTTCAAGCATGGACAGACCATGGTCAATGAGGGCCATCATATCACCAGATCTTCTATCCATGACCTCAGCTAATGCACAGATGGCACCAGCCAGTTCATGGGCATTGTCACTTGCAGATGTGAGAGCAGCCCTCTGCAGCCTCAGGCCATGTCTGGTGTAATGTTCAATACATGCCTGCACCACCATGACAGCCTGAAACATGCACCTGCTGGTACCAGCTGTGTCACCTCTGCCAGGGACATGATGTCCAATGGCCCAACCACGAGCTCCCTGGAGCATCTGCCTATGTTGTGCCCTGCCGGACATCCGGCTATGCCTGTTGTGACCAGACACAGTAGGCATGGTTACCACACTTACCTGTGCCCTGCCACCAAATGCCAGCTGTCCCTCCACTATGGTCACTGGTGATGGGGTATGTATAGGCACTGAAACTGTGTGCGGGGTTGGGTGGTTAAAAGGGGGATGTCAAATGATGGCACTGTTTCAGCCCCTGACAACCCCACCTGTGCAGCAACAGTACTATCATCATCTTTGGTGTCTATATGGACACCAACATCAGATTGCATGCAGGAGGGACCCTGACCCACCTCGACACCTGTGGGGGAAAACAATAAATGCACTTTAAAACCTGTACAGCATTGCCTGACAGAACACACACACACACACACACACACACACACACACACACACACACACACACACACACACACACACACACACACACACACACATAATACCTAACTGTCAGTGACTTTACAGACAGTCCCACATATATTTCCATGTGTTCCCCATCCTGCATCACACTTGGCAACATACACACATTGATACCACTCATTAGCATATTAGTCCTCTAAATGCCTAGACAAGTGAGTACAACACAAGACCTGTTACTACATTACTTGCCTGATCTGCGTGCAGTGGTGTTAGATGGTCTCAATGCTGTCATTCAGTGTTCACCCTGTGTATGTTCCGACATTATGAGCATGGCCCGTATATGTGTGGGCTACTATGTTCACTCCATAATATCACACACTGGTGTGTCATGTGTATGTATTGCTCAGTACATGCCAGATATGCTGCTCAATCAGCCTATCATGTGACAACTGTAATATATGGATACACTCCCTGGTCTTGACTAGTACTTCCCCAATGCATCTGTAGTGCTGCATACATGGGTTTTAGGTTACCTATCTGTTGAAATGCTATATTAAGGGTATACCTGGTGTCTACCTTCCCTCTCACTGCTTGTTCCATGCTACAGACCTTATACTATCAGCTGTCCTGTGATTACATACATGACAAGTATTCCTGGTGTGTGTGTGTCCATGTCCATCTACTGCATGATCCCAAAGGGAGGTACTTCTGTATGAAGACCCCAAAATCAAACATGTGCATACATGGCCACCCATACAAACACTTACACATGCACACACGCATTGTAAATGCTTCAACCTCCCTCCACATCACCAGAGCGACCCTACAGACAAACTAACTACCCACCAGGACACATGCACACACACATACAGGTAAGGTTGCACAATGATAGTACACATAGTCCTTATATTACCCATCTGTCAACATGCATAACATATGGTACACAACAACATGCAGTGCAGCTATAGTCAATCCATGCTAGCAAAAGTATACATGTGTGTGATGCATGTGCTATGTCACTAGGTGATGCCCCTTTCCCTGGATACCACTGCTCCTATGTACACAGTATCGCTGTGCACGTGTTCTGCACCCTGCCATGTACTGTGCACCACACCTCACAGGTGTACAACCCATTTCAGAATGTGTAGTACTGTGTCAGTTATGTCAGCTTTAATGCTCACAGCCCCTATGTTTTTCAGCAACACATACCTGGGATGATATGTGGACAGATGTCATTTGTGAATACCTGATGTCTGATTTAAAGCTCTCAACATCAGAGGACCATGTATGACCAATCCAATACTCTTACACTAACAACCATCAGAGCATACCATGGCTATGGGGGGGTGTACACACCCTTATTGATATGACGCATCCATCCTTGATCTGCATTGGGACCACATCACTGCATATCTTAACAGTACATGAGCCCGATATGTGACATATGTCCTGTACTTTCACATGCAGTGTCTACAGAATGTGTTAGTTATGCAGATGTTGACCACGATGCATAGACTCAGTGTGGGCATATGTGTGCACACCCTTATCACGACGGTTTGTCACACCTCTTGTGTGTACTACTGCAGTCACTATTCCTGGCAGGGATATACCAGTGTGGGCCATCTACATTTGCCAGTGTATGTTCAGTCTGCCCTACACATGTTCCCCCTAATCTGCATGATTGCAAGGTCTACTCATGTGCACATCCCTTGGTGTTCACACACTGCCGTCACTATTGCTGTGGGGGTAGGGTTACGTCTGCCACAGGTCCTGAACCTGACAATGTGCAGATACAGCCATTATTAGCATCCTTAGGATTCCTGCTGCAGTGCACTGGTGTGTCATGCTGACACCCCCGTCCTTCAGCATTTTTGCAGATGCATGACAAGTAAGCTCTACACATGTATGTCACTTTGCAGTGTCCCATACACTGAACACCACATGTTACAGTCTAGTCCCAGCTGATAATGTGGACCACTATAATGCCTTATGCCATAGTGTATCTCTGCAGCAGTTGCCATTGTCCTACAGGTATATACACTGGTGTTGCACTGTATATGGATGTTGTTCCAAACATGTCCCTACTGCAGGCCATGTCTCCAACCATTATGTTAATCCTTCTGGACACATTCCACAATGACAGGATGTTAGTTATCATGCAGGCGTCTGACATACCCTTCCAATACCCTATCATGGTCACCCCTCTGGTGCTGCGCATTTCACAGCGACAATACGTGTAACATGTACAGCATGCATTCTGGGTAGGTGTGTTAGATGTGCGCATGGAATATACTATCGCCATTACATGCCCGGTGTATTGGCAAGCATCAGCATAAACCATACTCACCAGCTACAGGCTGCTACCTTGGTGGTATCCCGGAGGGAACTACATAAGGGGATGAGAGATGCAAAGTCAGTGGCCACACCTGTGGCATTGCTACAGGGTGGGTGCAGTATTACAATGCATCTACAGTACATTTCAACAATACTACCACATATGGACATCTGTTTATCACTACTATGCAGCCACAGAATATATCTATGACATGTCAGATATGCATGATCTACCTGTACCGATGTGAATGCATACGCAACAGTGGTTTACTGATGTGCCCTGTGGTCTTACCTGCACACTCCTCGGCTGGTGTAGGTGGCACCCACCTCCACAAAGGTGTCTGGTAGTTGGTGGCTATCCAGACGGGAAGGTGCCTTGAGGCTGGCCAGGAGCTCCTCCACACCTGTCAGGGGGTATGGATGGCATGGCCCCCCATTGTAGTGAGGTGATCCCCCCAGACTGCAGCAGCACACTAATGGGCATTGTGAAGCAGGTCAGAACAATGATGCCGGACCAGCTCATAACTGCGGTTGTGCAGTCTGATATCACTGACCCGGTGGACTAGGTCATTCCACAGGGCGGTCCACTCCTGCTGATCATGGGCTGCCTGGCCAAACAGGATTGCATAGTGCTGTGTGTCTTCATTCAGCAGGATTTCATTTTAGCTGCTGTGTAGGCTTGCAGCCTTCTATGGGACATTGTGCCTGAAAGACATAAAGGGTTACCACAGTTCTTAATACACATCACTGTCACCCCCACCATATCAGTGACAACAAACTGTACACACAACTCAGTAGGCATGGCTACAGCATACCCACCAGTGGGGCAGATATTGTACTGTACCATGCTTTGTGCAATGTGTTTGCAACCATGTTCCCTCTGTGGACACTATAATTGCTGGCCTGTTACAGACTATTCACCTGCATGCCATTGTCAGGGCCACAATGGTTCCATATATGCCTGTGGTATGCTTCCTATGTGTTTGCTGCACATCTGACATTCAGTGTTATTGTGGTTATCTATGCATGCCGTTGGACATGTTCTGGGATTGTGTAGACTATTACTACCGATATATGTCCTATAACATTGACACAACAGCATGTATATGTACTATTGGCCAGCAGACCCACCTCTCCAAACTCATCTACCCATGTTACCAGGTCACATCACATGTGTGACCTACCCCGGGGCCTCCTGATGTACTGATCCAGCAATACCATCAGATGTAACAGACCCAGGGGATGTTTTCCCTCCCCTTGGGGCACACATAGACATGTTCCTGTCCCCTGAGGTCAGGTCCAGTGTCTGTTCCACAATGGGCTCCACAGACACATGCAGGATGTGCTACATCACATTGGGGCACCCAGTACACAGTCACAGGGCCCACATGTTCCTTCTGCTCAGCCTCCAGGCCCTTCGGGACATGGACTGCTGTTGTGAGTAGCAGTGGGTGGGAGGCTTGCTCCCATTGTGTCCATATTGGGGCCCATGGGGCATCCACATCACAGACCACATACACCATCCAGGGTGTTTACCCACCACATGTGTCACATACCCCCCCCCTGTAGGCTATCCTCTATATCTACCAACCCTGACCACCTCCACAACTATACCTGCCATACTTCCCCATATTCCCATTCCATAATTCACAGACAAGGGCAATGTGGTCCCAACAAGGGGTTCACATGTGACATACCCATCTGTGTTGCACACACTGACAGCTGTAGATATCTGTGTGTATTGTTATGTGTGCTGTTTCCTCGCACACAGCATGCAGTAATGTGGTAGTAATATAGGGGACATGTATTTACATTCATATATGTTTGTGTGTGTAAAAAAAAAACAGGCAAGCCAGCGTGTTCTTGCATCAAGGAACCCTTTTCTGTACCCACAGGAAAATTCCATATTTGGAGGTCCTTTGAAACTTGTTTTAATTTTGTAGATTGTACCAAAAAGGCATTATCTAACTGTAAAGATTTATGTTTCCTTGCTAACCAACAGGGATATTAGAAATGCAAGGTGTACCAGTGCCCTTTACACACACAGTTCAGAGTGTACAAATTTCAAAAGTTCCTATTTTTTGTTATTGATAGAGTTTTGGTCAGTACAAGAGGGGGCGACATTGACATTGATCTGCAGATCAAGGAAACTGAATGGCAGTTAAGACTCAATGCCAGAGTGAAACCTGGAATTAACGACACAATTTCCATCTTGGGTACCTTGAAAAAGAGAGCAAAACAGGTTTAAATACAGGCTCCTTCAAGCCTCAGTGAATGCTAGCAGTTTTTAGGAAAGAAAATGTTTTTAAAAAATAAAATTTTTAAACAATTTTTAACAACATATATATATGGGTTTATTACTTAGTATTTTATTCTGTTATTGCAATAATTCTAATAACATGAATGTCATTCATAAACAGTACATTATTCATGAATGCATGATGTTACAGGAAATGAAGTCAGTCTGCTCTTCCTATTAATGTGACTGTTGTGAATTTTTATTTGACTCTGATGATGCCTGGATTGTAAAAGGCGAAAGTGCTAAGTCTCTGGTGATTTTATTGTATTAAAGTGACTGCTTCTAGTGCAAGAACACATTGGTTTGCCTGTTTATTTTTTTACTGTATTTACCACACTGTTTCTGCATTTATGGCTGATGTCCATGTTTGTGAGTGTGTTTGTATATATGTAGACATGTGCATATAGGTATATAACTATATATGTGGAGATATATGTGATATTGTATATATGGGCTCATATATATGTCTACACATTTGTGAACATACCTGTATATATATATATATATATATATATATATATATATATATATATATATATATATATATATATATATACACACATATGCATACCTATATGTGGGTTACAGTCAGATATCAGGTCTACAATCTCACAACACCTTCCTGCACAGCTGCACTGTTCTCCCTTGCTACAATGCAGACAGGTGCCACATATGGACACAGCCTGACATTGGGTGGATATATGTAGGGCCAGATTGCAAGTAACCCTATTACACATCTATGGTATTCTGGCATGCTACAATACAGGTTAACTGGAGTATCCTGCAAGAGGTGGGCTGTGGAAACCACATGTCCATCATTATGGCATTACTTCCACCACCAGCTATTGGCCACATAATATACATACTTCCCATTACACAGCACACACACTATGATGGCTTACATCTTATCAGTCAGTGCTGTTCTGCACGGTTGATGGGTATGGCCACTACCCACAGGGACGGACTCCATTTTCCTTAGCAGTTGTTCAGCTGAATATCATTACAACAACAACACCTGAAGGCACATATAAATCATCCCACATCATCTATCCCATTATTATGGACCAAGTACTACTGTCAGTTACATACATATGTACTTCACATACCTGTTCTGTAAATGCAGACTTTTCTGGATGTTTTTTTTTCTGTGCCATATACACACACACACACACACACACACACACACACACACACACACACACACACACACACACACACACACACACACACACAAACATTCTCTCTCTCTCTCTTCCTCATTCCCAGTCTCTCTCCAGTAAATGGAATGAGCTGCTCTACATAGATTGCAGCATGGAATTTGTAGGTGATGCACATGATCAGGTGATGGCCTCTGCACCAATCAGTGTCCTCCATGTGCTACTTGCATGCAGCATGCTGTGTAGTACTTCCAATTACCACTGTCATGGCAACTAACTACTATAAATCTCTACATCATGTGGGCATAGTCCCTTTACCTTTCCTGTATGATGACATCCTTCCTGTGTGTGGGCAGCAGTGTTACAAAAAGCAGGTAGAAATACCTCTTACAGGAGAACCTGCACACTCAGGCCAGCTACATATTTGTAGGAGGTTCCAGAACTACAGACATAGTGTGAGTAGTGTTGTTGTATGCATTGTATAGCATCGGTATTACAGGGTGTGTGTGCACATACTAGTTTAACTTGGAATGCAGTCTGTCTGCATAGCTCTCAACTGTGAGCCTATCCCCCTGATGGCCAGAGGTGTGCCTATTATGTTTTTTTCTGTCCACCACACAGGTCTTGTGTCAGATATATCACTGGCAGTGTGTGTGTTGAGTGCTGTCAGTACATGGCTACATCCATTTCTGTTTCATATTCCTGACTAAGGGTATGTTGCAGACTATCCTGTAACACCAGTGACTTGTTTAGTGTATGACAACAGTTTTACACATATGGACCTGTGTTCCAGCCTCTGTCCTCCACCTACATATCAGGCTTTGTACATATGGCATGCTGTCAGGAGTTGTTATGTAGTGAGCTGTGAGTATGTCATGCTGCCATTCCTGCCATCAGTCCACTGCTGTTGTGTCCCTCACACATATTGTAGGATTGGGTCTATATATGTGTGGGCTTCACCTACACAATACATGTGTGCCCTTCTGCACTCCATAGGCCAGTGTATGTAACAGTGGTATATGGCCCTGTATTATTGAGTCTAGGGGGGATGCACCATAACTAATCTAGGCTGTTACAACATGTGGGGGTATCAGGGGTAAGCTGCCTTAAGGTATTTGGCTGTACATTACCATAAAATTCACCTTGGGTAAATGCAGGCCTACTGCCTCCTGCCATACAGACTGTTCTGTTTGTCAGTGTGATTGTTATGGTGTCAGTTATGCCTTGTTATGTAACAGATACATCCCATTGTGTCAGCTGAGGTCTTTACCCCCTAGGGATTGTGTACAGAGTGTAGATAGAGGCTGCTGGACTATACATATGTATTACTTACTGTTGATTGATTGGTATCCTTTGGCCCAGTTTGTCTTTACTATTGTACTACTTGAAGGCCTCGGCCTGGACAGCAACATATGTAAAGCTTTCCAGACTACTGTATTAATATAACTGTTTCACAGTTGCATTACTCTGTTTATATGTATTTCAGTGTCTAAACAACTACATGACATGGCATATACAACTGTAATAGTACACAAATAAAGCTTTCCAATGTACGCAAACTTGTGTGTGGTGTTATATCCTTTGACCTCTCTGAGAGTATATGTTGCAGGCAACAATTGTCATTTGTACAGGTGGCTCAGTGTCCAGTTGGTAAGGTGGTAACTGTAGGCATAGTGGCTGTTCTGTATTGTGTGCACCTTCTACAAATGTATCTTCCTATACATATCTCTGTGTGTGTATGTGTAGTTACATATATATAAATATATATATATATATATATATATATATATATATATATATATATATCTGTATCTACATATATGTGTCTATGTATATGTATTCTAGGGATATTGATTGCTTCCACATTGTACATTCCCTATGGTAGCCAGACTGTACTGCATGATATGTTACTGATACCAGCCTGACATCATACAGGTGGGATAGAGTACTTTTAACATCTTGTGCCCATGTTGTGTCAGGTCCTGGTTATGGGATCTGCAACAGTTGGTAGTGTATTGCAGGGCAGACGTGTTTGGCTGTGGGGGGGGGGTGATATCTATACATACAGGACGTACGTTGTTTGGGCCCCGTCACCCCCATTAATGCTGCATGTGGACATATATGTTTCTGTCATGTTCTTTTATAGCTATCGATATATGTCTGTGTATACCCATATAGATATATATTTATGCTTGCATATATTTGTATATATATATATATATATATATATATCTATATATATATATATATATATATATATATATATATATATATGTATGTGTGTATATATATATTTATATATATATATATAGAGAGAGAGAGAGTGAGAGAGAGACATTTAGCTGTAGAAATATACACACACATATATATATATATATATATATAGAGAGAGAGAGAGAGAGAGAGATATGCATATGTATGTATATATGTTTATATTTATATATGTGTGTGTGTGTGTGTGTGGTGTGTGTGTGTACATAGTTTTATATATATATATATATATATATATATATATATATATATACACACACACATATCCATATATATGTATGTTATATCAATTTCAATATAAATATATATATATGCATACACACACACACATCTACATGTTTAAATACATTTCCTGTACTGTTGAATGACTATGCTGGATTATATGTTTGTGAAAAACATCACGGTTATGTGCATCTGGCATAGCTTAGTGGTAAATCACTTTGGCTTTGGGGTGTAGGGTCCTGGGTTCAAGACTTGCAGAGGCTGTTTGTTTTGTTGCTGGGCAGAACAAGGGCCATTGGATAGAGAGTGGTTAAAGCACTTTTAACTCATTACAGCTGAGTGCACCTCCAGGCATTTCTGCAGTTACCTCCTACAGCGCCTCTAGGTGTCAAATATTGCTTGTTCATATTTACATTAATAATTCTAAAACTATGCTACATACAAGGTATCAGGGTATTTGATCTTGAAGCATACATGGTGGCAAACACAATTGTACTGATATCTGACCTCTTTCAGTCAGTATTTGTTAAAACTGTTAAGATGATAACTTCATTTTTTAAAGGCTCAAGCCACACCCACTGGGAGTTAAAGGTGCACACTCAGAAGAGCTACACTGGAGGGAATGAGTTAAGCAGTTGTAAGTGGGTCTGAGCGGGTTTGCACGAAGATAAGCACTGATAACTTCCAGTTACAGTTTGTAATACTTTGCTTCTAAACTGCTTAACCTGTGTAGGCATTGCTTACCCCCGCACAAACAGGCTTACAACCACTTACTGCTGCCGTGGTAATTTCTTTAAAAGAAAAGAAAATAAGGGTTGATAGGAAAGTGGTGAAAAAGGGGCATAAAGAGGTAAAGACAGTAGGGAAAATAGCTAAGATGTGCAGGAAGGGTGTAGGGAAGGTCCATAGCTGCCCATTTCTTCTACAGCAACAGCTGTGCATATACACTGAATTTGGAGGTAGATATGGACACCCTGAGAGAGGGGTGAGGACAACAATAATATGTTGTGATGCCAATTAGACCAGATTACATGTGTCCAGTGGACAGGGGTGCGAAATAGACAGCTATGTATGGGGCGAGATTTTTTTTGGGAACAGATTGCCCTTTTTTTCAGGTGTGAGTGGGATGTTGGGGAGGGATAGTAGGTATATTTGGGGAGGTAGGTTGGGTAGGTTAACAGACAAAACAAACAAGACTATAATAGGCCAAACTTACACATATATAGAAGTGTGGAAGGGAGTGACAGACAGTGACAAAGAGCCTCCCATCATGATGCCTGTCTCACCCAGCACACATCCAATTGGCTAAAACCACATGATGTGCAAATGTCAATCACTGTAGACATTTGCCTCTGGTATCCCTCAGCACTATAGTGTCTGTGGTGTTTGTGATAACTGTGTAACATGACTGTACAAGTCATATTATTCATTTAGCAGTTGTATACACATAACTGTTAAATTTAAACCTGTGTGTGCCTGAGTGTTGTGTGTTGGCTTCCAGATGAATGGTTTATGGCCCATGCACACACACTGCACTCCCCATTGCTCTACTTTGGCAAGCCTGCTGATGTAATTCACCTTGAAATACACCTTTGGTGAAAGAGTAGCTCTATAAGCTCTGTGGTGCATGCTATGACTGCGCAATGCTGTAGCGTGATATACTAGTTAGGCAGGAGTTTTAATCCCAGAGATGGCAACTGTGAGACTGTGTTTAGAGATAAATGCTTTTGTGGCTATTCACAGTCACTACACTCTCCATTGCCCTACTTTGGCAAGCCTGCTGATGTCATTCACTTTGAAATACACCTTTGATGAAAGAGTAGCCCAGTAAGCTCCACGGAGTGTGCTTTAACTGAGTAATGCTGTAGTGTGATGTACTAGTTAGGTGTGAGTTCTAATCCCAGACATAGAAACTGTAAAACCTTGTGTGTTTGTGTAGGAATCAATGCGTTTGATGCCATTCACAATCACTACAACTTCCAGTGCCCTACTTTGGCAAGCCTGCTGATGTCATTCACTTTGAAATACACCTTTGAGGAAGAAATAGCCCAGTAAGCACCATGGTGCATGCTATAACTGTGTAATGCTGTAGTGTGATGTACTAATTAGGTAGGAGTTCTACGCCCAGACATGGCAACTGTAAAACTTTGTGTGTTTGTTTGTGTAGGGATCAATGCTTTTGAGGCCATTCACAGTCACTACAACTTCCATTGCCCTACTTTGGCAAGCCTGCTGATGTCATTCAATTTGAAATAAACCCTTGGGGAAGGCATAGCTCAATAAACTCCATAGCATGTGCTATAATTGCATAATGCTGTAGTGTGATATACTAGTTAGGTAGGAGTTCTAATCTCAGACATAGCAACTGTAAAACTTTGTGTGTTTGTGTGTGTGTGTGTGTGTGTGTGTGTGTGTGTGTGTGTGTGTGTGTGTGTGTGTGTGTGTGTGTGTGTGTGTGTGTGTAAGGATCAATTCTTTTGAGGCATTTCACACTCACTACAATTTCCATTTCCCTACTTTGGCATGGCTGCTGATGTCATTCACTTCAAAATACACCTTTGGGGAAAAAGTAGCCCAGTCAACTCTGTGCCATGCGCTATAACTGAGTAATGCTGTAGTATGATGTACTAGTTATGTAGGAGTTCAAATCCCAGAGATGGCAATTGTGAGACTGTGTGATTGTGTGTGTAGGGATTAATGCCTTTTTGGCCATTCACAGTCACTACACTGCCCATTGCCCTACTTGGCAAGCTCGCTGATGTCATTCACCTTGAAATATACCTTTTGGATAAGAGTAGCCCAGTAGCCTCTAAGGCGCGTGCTATAACTGCATAATACTGTAGTGTGATGTAGGAGGTCTAATCTCAAAGATGGCAACTGTAAAACTTTGTGTGTATGTGTTTGTCTGTGGAGGAATCAATGCTTTTGAGGCATTTCATACTCACTACAATTTCCATTTCCCTACTTTGGCAGGGCTGCTGATGTCATTCACTTTGAAATACACCTTTGTGGCAAAAGTAGCCCAGTAATCTCTGTGGGGTGTGCTATAACTGTGTAATGCTGTAGTATGATGTACTAGTTAGGTATGAGTTCTAATCCCAGACATGGCAACTGTGAGACTGTGAGACTGTGTGTGTGTGTGTGTGTGTGTGTGTGTGTGTGTGTGTGTGTGTGTGTGTGTGTGTGTGTGTGTGTGTGTGTGTGTGTGTGTGTGTCTGTAGTGATTAATGCTTTTGTGGCCATTCACAGTCACTAGACTCCCCATTGCCCTACTTTAGCAAGCCTGCTGATGTCATTCACCTTGAAATACACCTTTGGGGAAAGAGTAGCCCAGTAACCTCAACGGTGCGTGCTATAACTGTGTAATACTATAGTGTGGTGTGATGTATTAGTTAGGTATGAGTTCTAATCCCAGACATGGCAACTATAAAACTTTGTGTGTATTTCTCTGAGTAGGGATCAATGCTTTTGAGGCCATTCACAGCCAATACAACTTCCATTGCCCTACTTTGGCACGCCTACTGATGTCATTCATTTTGAAATACACCTTTGGGGAAGGAGTAGCCCAGTAAGTTCTGTGGCATGTACTATAACTGTATAATGTTGTAGTGCAATGTACTAGTTAGGTAGGAGTTCTAATCCCACACATGGCACCTGTAAAATTTTGTGTGTTTGTCGGTGTAGGGATCAATGCTTCTGAGGAATTCACAGTCACTACAACTTCCATTGCCCTACTTTGGCAAGCCTGCTGATATCATTCCCTTTGAAATACACCTTTGGGGAAGGAGTAGCCCAGTAAACTCCATGGTGTGTCCTATAACTGCGTAATGCTGTAGTGTGATGTAATAGTTAGGTAAGAGTTCTAATCCCAGACATGGCAACTTTGAGACTCTGTGTGTTTGTTATTAGTTTCCTGGGTGGAGTTGGCTGTGAGTGTGTAGTAACAGCACTCATTGTACAGTGAGTTTTGCAACTTTCTTATATGGCGGGCCTAGTATATGTCACAATGTCCACCTAATAAGGACAACAGATGTCAAACAGCAGAGAGGTTGGGGTAGACAATCCATACCCCTACATGTGACATCATGGATTGGGGAACAATATAGGCAACCCTTGTATTACCCAGAGAACACTCTCCACCCATGTCTCATACACAAACATACTTAGTTAGGCAACCACCACTATGTTGGTAATTCCCTGCATATTGCCCACAGATAGTAACTGTGGTGTGATTGCAGTGGACTACAGAGGACATAGCAACCTACCCACCCCTATAATAGGCAAATCATTGCATACAGTGGTCCTTTGCTATTTTCCCCACTGGACGCCTGTGTCTTGTATTACTCACAGATTACCTATCTTAGACCTGCAGAAGCATAGTCTGAGGATTTCAGTCAGTACATTGTGACAGCCATGAGAGTTACTGACATCATATCCCTCATAGGACATATGTCACAACAAACCCTGTTACAACAGTAAATGTATGAGATTATCACAGCAACATGTCAATATTGGCCCTGTGTTTGTGTCTCCAGCCACAACTCTGTCAACCTTTGTACATATGTCATGCAGTAAGAGGTGCATATGTTCAGTACACCATTATTTATTGACATCATACCTGATAACAAGCCAGTGAGACATCAAACTGCTAGACATATGTATAGTAGGGGTTATATTTGAGGACATAACCTGGACATTCTGTGGTAGTGTGTACAGTAGTGAGGTCTGTGTACTTATGATGATTGTCAACAGTGTGTGTATTGTGAATATGTACATTGGCCTGTGCACAGACTGTGGTAGAGGTCATTGTTCTTGGTCCTGTTCTATCTGATGTTACATGCTGCTCCAGTTTATGGTACTCTATCAGCTTACATCTTAAATGATCATAGGGCCAAACACACACATGTCCCATACCACAGTCAGGCATCGGACTACACTGTGTAGTGGCCCAGTATATGTAGGGTTAGTGTGTGAGTGGCACATATGAGGATGGTGTTGATCAGACAGTCCATATACTGTAATATTAAGCTTGATTACCATATGTGGCTGTGGCTGTGTTCACATTGGTTGCAGGTATGCACTTTCACACAGGTGTCTGTTACTCTGTGCTGTGACATGCCTGTAGAGCCTGCTATATTTGCAGGTACATGTATATTCCCCCATAAGAAATGTAGGCCAATACTGTGGCAGTCTGCCTGTAGTTTGCACAGTGCTTTGTGACATGCCTAGCAGCTTAGTGTACCTACCCAGTGTGATGTTATGTCCAGATATTTGACAGATGTAGCTGCCGGGCCACCATAACTGTCGTGTATTTCTGACAAAGCAGTGGGATGCTATACAGATGTATGTCACTAACTAGTGGGTAGTATATAGCCATGTGACCTCTGCATCACCAGTTATTATGTGTCAGGACAGACAGGAGTGTCTGACTGCATAAACTGCGTGGGCATATGTAATCCAGTATTTATGTGATATACCCATTTACCAGGCTGTTAACATCCACATTGCCAGGCTTGGTCCACATGTCTTGCACTAAGGGGTTCTGTGTATACCTCTGGACTAACCAGAGTGTGTCAGACTGTCCACATTTATTGGTCATATCTCTGCTACATATATATATATATATATATATATATACACACACACACACACACACACACACACACACACATATATATATATATATATATATATATATATATATATATATATATGAGAGATCTATATATGGCCATATATATTATGCAATATACAGATGTATATAAATACAACTATATGAATATTATGTGTATGTACATGTACACATATATCTGCATATGTACATATGCATGTATGTGTGTGTGTATATACACACACACATATATATATCTATATATATATATATATATATATATATATATATATATATATATATATATATATCCATATCCTTATGTGTAAACATTACTGTTGTGTATACCTTCCCAGATGTATCACACCGTATTTATCTATGTCTATATTTAGATATAACAACATATGTGATGCAACAGTAATATCACTAACAAGTACTACACAATTGTAGAAGTCACAGCAATTGTTCAATACTAGTCAATACGTGTACTGACAAATATATTGGAAAAACAACAACTGCCTTCACAGCTGTGATGGCATAGTGGTTAACTGCTGTGACTATAGTTTACAAGGTCCTGGGTTCATGATCTGCAAGGGCTGTTTATTTTGCTACTGGGCAGAACAATGGCTGTTGGATACAGAGTGGTTAAGGCAGTTTTGAGCAGCTTTAAGTGCATTTGCATGGGTTTGCGAGACAGTAAGCGCTGCTAACGTATGGTTAAACGTACAGGCGCTTACACTGTGTAGGCTTCGATTACCAGTGTGCAAATGTGCTTAGTTAAAATATTGCAGGAATGCCGACACCTGCTAAGCATGGCTCAGCCTTGGTAACCAGTGCTCACATTCCAGTCTGATAACATAGCAAGGTAATGACATCTGTAATAAGTGTATGTAATGCCATGTATATAACATGTCTATGTGCTGTTATTACAGTAGCAAGGGGTGTGAGTCTACTGTCTGGACACTTGAGTATATATGGCTTGTGCAACACTCTTATCCGTGTGAATGTTTTACATACATGGATAGTATCCCAGGTTATATGCAGTCACACTGGCATGTAGTGTATCATTACGGTAGTACTGTTGACAGTGCTTTCCCAAGTAAGAGTAGATTGTTAATTGTAGTACTGGAAACAAACACCCCTGCATGCAAAGATAGACTCTGAGTCCTCATTGTCATGTTCCTGGTGTGTGAGCTGTGTCTCATTAAATATTTCCTACTGGATAAAGATCTGACATGTGGAAAATAACTGCAGACTACAGTGCATATAGCACATGTCAGTGAGGGCTGCCATCAGGTAGTAATGGCATACCTATCATGCCAGACATCTATCTGTCAACACATTTATCCTAATGCATAGCTAGTTGGCTAGCTGATGTCTGTCAGCCCGCTGTACAGTTGTGCAGATGTCAGGTATTGATTTTGGATACTTACAGGCAATCTATGCTTGAGTGACATTGACACGTCTGCCCAACTGTGTTATAAATGCCACAGATAGGACTCCACACCCTGTATGCACCACATGCCATGGATACCTCAACTACACTACCACAGTCAACAGAACATACTTGGATACAGGTCTGCAAGACAGACACTGACCATGTTATGTAATACATGTTGCATACATGTCAACTGGAGCACCTCAATGGCCCTCTGCAAGAGGCACCCAGATGATTGGCTGATGCATGTCATTCTCAACCTGAGGATCACCTCAGTGGTGTCTGTTGATAGATGGCCTGCTGGCACATGGCAGGGGGCATGATACCACTGTACACACATCCCCTATACTTCCCATCTCTCCATGGACAATAGCCTGGTACACACCTATGAACACCTGCACCGATGCACCCCAGTACTGACAAATGTGTATGTGTGAATTACTGAGAATATCAGTTTCTGTGTGTTTGTAAACCTGTAGTTGTGAATACCCTGAGGCCCTTCACACCCACTCCACCCCCCATTGCCATCGTTAGATGTGCCTGCTGCTGTACCAGACATTAGATTTACCTTGTTATGCTCTTCCCCCTAAGGGCTACCTGGGCCTTGCAGTACCAGCAGAACACTGTTGTACAAATGGGTTGATAGGCATGGGATAGCCACTGAGTTCTGGCAAGTGTGTGTATGTGTGCATGCATGTATATATGTAAGGTACAGCATTCTGAGGCACCATTCTCCTATTACAATACACGTTGCCACACAGTATTAGGGATAGTGATGTTGCTGACCATAGGAGAGGCATGACAATCCATCATCCTACTATGCCTGTGGCATGTGCATTAGATGCATATCCCTGTAGTAGCACTCTTGGGATGGACAAAGGGTTGTATTGCAGTCCTGGTCAATGTGTGATGGTGGGTATGTCAGAGTGTTATCATGGGTTTTGGTTTCAGTGCGTACAATATCCACAGTAGGACTGTGGGTGCTGGGTATACTGTCATTACACCATGGTTCCCCCAGTAAATGTCCCATGTCCCACTGTATGGGGACCACATCAACCATACAGGTAATTGATAACACTATCGAGCCCAGTTATGCATGTGCTGTGAGCAACCTACCTGTAACACAGTGGACACACTGACAAGGTAGTTAGCACTGATAGGCCCAGGTCTCACAGATGTGTGTCTGACTGTTATGTGTTTGTCAATGTTTATATGACGGTATGTCAAACTATGTATTTTTCATAAACAACCATTACATCCCCCATTACCATACTGTACATGCCTGGGGATGTTCTGCATGTAACATGTTACCTGGAACCCACCTCATCCTAAAAGATATGTGGTGTGTGCAATTAAAGCCACACACATCAGTAGCACTACATACCTAGAGAGGGGTCTAGTCCCAGTGTTGCCAAGTAAGAGTGTGCGTGTATGTGGAGGAATCTACTGCAGTTTGCAGAATATACATATCCTAGGAGGTCATCTGTCCAAGAGCTGCCTTACATATGCTAACATTTCACAGGTATCATCCTATGGACATACATTCCATCACAACTAGTGTTAGATGTGTAACTAGCCTCTTCCCCACTGTATAGATGTGCAGCAATACTGGGGTTGGTATATATAGCTGGGTGTGGCTGCTGTGGACACATCTAACATCATTGCAGTTACTGCTGAGTGTAGCCCCCCGCTTAGCTGGCCATAATACTGTATAGTTCATGTTAACAGGTTAGGTAGTTGTCTATCACACTATCTGTGGTTCTACAGCACCTCTCACCCTCCAAAGGGTAGGGGTGTGCCACCCACACCAGCACACATATGTTTACTGAGTTGAGGATTGCACTACATTGAGGAAGGGGACGTATACCCTGCCAGTACCATCATCAATGACATTAAACTAGTGGACTGCTTATTCCCCAATGTGTTGTTGCGCCTAGTCTGGCTTGGTGGAATTACATCAGCTACAATAGGTTCCTTACACAGGTAGATACATCCATGTGTACAGTATTCTCTGCATAGTGCATCAACACCAAAGCCTCTGTATGTATTATACACAAACATGCGGTGTGTATTACCCAGTACAACTACCACTGTCCACTGTAGAAGAGGTGCTAACAGCAGCCACCATGCACTCACCTGTATACACCACCCCCAGACCTATCAGCCATGTGGCACAGGCAGTAACTGTTATACAGACCTGTGACATGTGTTCACCTGTACCCAGGATATGGCACAGCCAAGGTGTCACCACAATGCCATACCCCTTGTGATATATGAAAGCAGACCATCCTCCTGCTGACACATGGACACCTACAACACAAACGGATAACATTATGAAGACCACAATCACTCAGTGTTAATAACAGCTATAATGCATCATGGCTGGACAGCTACACTTCCTGACATGTAAGCATTAAACTTTACTGCTGACAACATGTTACACAGCAGTACATTGGTACACTGTAGTACAGTCACTATGTGCATCAGAACCATATTAGCCTGTCCCTGCATCAATGTTAAGGATGACAGGGATGTGGCACAGGTATCATCATATGCACAGGGTGTGTTGTTCATTTGCCAGAGACCTGGGCTGAGCCATACATTTGACACCATGTGTGTGAATGAGGGGTTTTAATCATTGATATGGCTGTGGTGATGTGCTGTGTGTAGGTATGGGGTTGCCCTAGCTGTGTTTGTATTGTGTGTGAGTATGCATGCAGACAGTTCTGCCATGTGGCTGCCCTACACAGGTGTTTGTTGGACAAATGCAGATCATACCTGGCAAGGTGTGCAGTTCACCACCTCCAGCCATGGAGACAAGAACTGTGCCTGCCAGCGGTTCCAAGGGCACATCCAGGTACAAACCAAGCTATGGTACTCTCCCCTGATGATGAATTGTCCACTGGAACCAGATCCCTCCTGGAACTGGCCAGGGCCATGTGCACATGGCCTGCTGTGGTGGGTGTGGACAGCACCCCCTCTGCAGTGCTGGGGCTGGTACTACCACTACGGGAGCGGTTTGGTGTCTTTGCACATCCATGCCGGCCTCCAGCTGGTGGTGTTGCTTGCCTACATCCACGTGGCCATCACCCTACTCGCGCCACATGCTTGAGCATGGACAATCCACGGTCAATGAGATCCACCATCTCACCCCACCATCTATCCATGACCTCTGTATAATAACAGAGGGCACCTGCAAGATCACGGATATTGTCAGCAACAGCTGAAAGAGTAACCCTCTGCAGCTTCAGACCCTGTCTGGTTCCATACGTGCCTGCACCTCCATGACAGCCTGAAACATGCATCTGGTGGTACCAGATGTGGCACTTCTGCCAGCGGCACGATGACCAGCAAACCTACAATGAGCACCTTTGTACATCTGCCTATGTGGTACCCTGCCGGACATCTGGCTAAGGCTGCTGTGTCCAGACACACATGCCATAGATACCACACTGTCCTCTGCACTGCCATCAACCAACTGTCCCTCTGCTATTGTCATCGGTGATGCTGTATCTATAAGCACTGTGACTATGTGGAGGGATGGGGTGGATTACAGCGGGATGTCAAATGATGGTGGAGTTTCGGACTCTGACATCCCCGCCTGTGCCTCAACACACCTATCATAATTTTTAGTGTCTGTATGGAAACCAACGTCAGATTGCCTGCAGAAGGGACTCTGACCCACCTCGCCACCTGTGATGGGAAAACAAGAAATGCACCTTATGACCTGTACATCATTGCTTAACACACACACACACACACACACACACACACACACACACACACACACACACGCACGCACACACACACACACACACACACACACACACACACACACACACACACACACACACACACACACACACACACACACACATTCCACCATAATACTTACCTGTCGCTGAATTTACAGACTGTCCCTAGTTTATTCTCTTAAGTTCCCCATCCTGCATCAGACTTGGAAACTTACAGTCGTTAATACCAATCATTAATGTATCAGTCTTCTAATTGCCTAGTCAAGTGATCACAAAACATGACCTGTTATCCATTAACTCTTTGACTTGATTGGAGTCAGTTTTTCAAATACTCACTGCTGTCATCCAGTGTTCACCCTGGGTTTGTCCAGACATCTTGAGCATGGTCCCCATTTGTTAGGGGCTACTACAGTCACTCAATAATGTCAGGCACTGGAGTGTCATATGTAACTATTGTTCAGTAGATGCAAGATCTGTTGCTCTATTAACTTATTATGTGGACTACAGTAATATTTGGAAACACTCTCTGGTGTTGTCTAGTAATTCCCTAATGCATCTGAAGTGCTGCATATGTGGGTATTCTTTCATCTTTCTGCTGATTGCAATTATAGCAGTATCCCTGGTGTCTAGTTTCCCTCCCAATCCATGTTCCATGCTACAGACCTTATTATACTATCAGCTGTCCTGAGATTACATGTCAGACAAGTATTCCTGTTGTCTCCTGTGTCTGTCCATGTCCATGTACTGCATGATATTAAAGGGAAGTCGAGAGATATGAAAAAAACCCACAATCACAAATGTGCATACATGAACACACATGCACACACACACACACACACACACACACACACACACACACACACACACACACACACACACACACACACACACCCTACATATATCAACCCCCTCCACTCCACCAGATTGCACTTACAGACAATATAACCCCCCGCCCACACATACACACACACACACACACACACACACACACACACACACACACACACACACACATACTTACAGGTGATGTTGCACGAAGATATTACCCACAGACCTCCCTTACTCATTTGTCAACATGCATGACATATGGCACTCAACATGCAGTGCAGCTATAGTCAATCCATGCTAGCAACATTATACATGCGTGTGATGCATGGGTTGTGTTATGTGATGCCCCTTCCCCTGGAACACACTGCAGCTATATACACAGTATTGTTGTGCACTTGTTCAGCACCCTGGCATGTACTGTGCACCATACCTCACAGGTGTATACACCATTGCTGAATGAGTATTACTGTGTCAGTTATGTCTGCTCTGCTGCTCACAGCCCCTATGTGTTTGTCCGACACATACCTGGGATGATATGTGGACAGATGTCATTTGTGAATGCTTGATGTCTGATTTACAGATCTCATCATTAGCCGTGCATGTATGGCCAATACGATACAATTACACTGACAACCTTCAAACCTTACCATGGCTATTGGAAGTGTACACACACTTATTGATATGACGCCCTCTTCCTTGATATGTCATAGGGCCACATTTCTGCATATGTTAGCATTACATGGACCTGATATGTGACATATGACCTGTGCAATCAAATGCAGTGTCAAACAAATGTGTTAGTTGTGCAGATGCTAATTAAGATGCAAACACTTTGTTGGTGCATATGTGTGCATGCCCTTATCGTGATGGTTTGTTGCACCTACTGTTATGTGTACTACAGCAGTCACTGTTCCTGGCAGGGGTATACTAGCATGGACCATCTGCATTTGCCAGTTTTAGTCAGTCTACCCTACACATGTCTCCCAACTCTGCATGACTGCAAGGTCAACTTACACACTGCCATCACTATTGCTGTGGAGTCAGGGTTATGTCTGCCACAGTTCCTGACCCTGACTGTGTGCAGATACAACCATTCATAGCCTCTTTTGGATCCCTGCTGGAGTGCACTGTTGGATCATGATGACACCCCCTCCCCATCCTCACTCTTTTTGTAGATGCTTGACAACTATGGCCTATACATGTGTATCATTTTGCAGTGTCCCAAACACTGAACACAATGTGTACCAGCCTAGTCCCAGCTAATGAATGGCAAACATATCGGTGTACACTGGCAGTGGCAAGGTACAGATGGGGATGGTGGGCCTGCGGTGGGGTGAGGTGTTGGTTGTGCAGCACATGTATCTTACTTGATACTGTCTTTAGGTTTCCAACGTGGTCTTGGTACACCAGTACACATTGTAACCCATGCCTTTTGGGGACCTTTTCTGTTATGCATACACTACCTGTAGAGAGGCCTAGCTGATGTTTCCTGAGGTACAACTGTCCTATCTGATTACCCTAACCCATGGGCCACACATATGCAGAGTCCAGCCAATTGCTGACAAAGGTACTGCATAGCTAGTAATTGATAGACATTCCTGCAACTCCTTCAATGTTGTGGCATGTTACTAGGCAGCCTGCATGACCGGTTTGCTAAATGTGACTTCATCTGTCTTGGATGGCCATCTGTTTATTTTCTGCATTAATCCTGTCCCATACATCCTCAGCACATACATGACTTTCTGCACTGTTTGCCATGGTATATGCAATGGTGACGTATGGCTACATGTCCAACTCCTGGGAGCTGCCTGTTGGGTATGGGGTCCACACCATGGCATGTAAGAGGTGCGCAAGCCACTGCTGCCTCTGTTGCAGGTAAGTGGGCACATTTGATGGCCAAACATCTTGGACAGCAAACCATTTGCTTCCTTTCTGGAAGGTCCACTCTCATGAAGAATGCATGCTGTCAGTACCTCAACAGCTGCTTCCACTATATTTTATCAGGAGTGTGTGCACACATATGCTTCCAGTGTTTGTGAAGGTATCATCATCTTCTTTCAGCTGTTCCCATTAGGGGTCGCCACAGCAGATCACCTGTTTCCATTTCTTCCTGTCCTCTGCAGCTTGCTCTGTCACACCAACCACCTGCATGTCCTCTCTCACCACATCCATAAACCTTATCTTAGGCCTTTCTCTTTTCCTGTTACCTGGTAGCTTCATCCTTAGCATCTTTTTCCCAATATACTCAGCATCCCTCCTCAGCACATGCCCAACCCAACATAATCGTGCCTCTCTGGCTTTATCTCCAAACCTTCCAACCTGGGCTGACCCTCTAATATACTTATTCCTAATCCTGTCCACCCTCTTCACACCCAGTGCAAATCTTAACATCTTTAATTCTGCCACATCCAGCTCAAACTCCTGCCTTTTTGTCAATGCGACTGTCTCCAACCCATATAACATAGCTGGTCTCACTACCCTCTTGTAGACCTTCCCTTTCACTCTTACAGGTACTCGTCTGTCACAAATCACTCCTGACACTCTTCTCCACCCACTCCATCCTGTCTGTACTCTCTTCTTCACCTGTCTTCCACACTCACTGTTACTCTGAACTACTGACCCCATGTATTTAAACTCATCCATCTTCACCACCTCTACTCCTTGCATCCTCACCATTCCTCTATCCTTCCTCTCATTCACACACATATATTCTGTCTTAGTCCTGCTGACCTTCATTCCTGTTCTCTCTAGAGCATATCTCTATCTCTCCAGGGTCTCCTCCACCTGTTCCCTACTCTCACTACAGATTACAATGTCATCTGCAAACATCATAGTCCACGGGGACTCCTGTCTGATCTCGTCTGTCAACCTGTCCATCACCATTGCAAATAAGAAAGGGCTCAGAGCTGATCCTTGATGTAACCCCACCTCCACCTTAAACGCATCTGTCACTCCCACCGCAGACCTCACTGCTGTCACACTACCCTCGTACATATCCTGTACCACTCTTACATACTTTTCTGACACTCCTGACTTCCTCATACAATACCACAACTCCTCTCTAGGCACCCTGTCATATGCTTTCTCTAAGTCTACAAAAACACAATGCAACTCCTTCCGACATTCTCTGTACTTCTCCATCAACAGTCTCAGAGCAAAGATTGCATCTGTAGTACTCTTTCCTGGCAAGAAACCATACTGCTGATCATTAATCATCACGTCCCTTCTTAACCTTGCTTCCACTTCTCTTTTCCATAACTTCATGCTGTGACTGATCAATTTAATCCCTCTGTAGTTACTACAGCTCTGCACATCACCCTTATTCTTAAAAATCGGTACCAAAACACTTTTTCTCCATTCCTCAGGCATCCTCTCAATTTCCAAGATTTCATTAAACAATCTGGTTAAAAACTCCACTGCCATTTCACCTAAACACCTCCATGCTTCCACAGGTATGTCATCTGAGCCAACAGCCTTTCCATTCTTCATTCTCTTCATAGCTATCCTTACTTCCTCCTTGCTAATCCATTGTACTTCATGATTCACTAGCCCTACATCATCCAACCTTCTCTCCCTCTCATTCTCTTCATTCATCAACCCCTCAAAGTACTCTTTCCATCTCCTCAACACACTCTCCTCGATTGTGAGTATGTTTCCCTCATTATCCTTTATCACTTTTACCTGCTGCACATCTTTCCTAGCTTGGTCCCTCTGTCTAGCCAATCGGTACAGGTCCTTTTCTCCCTCCTTAGTGTCCAACCTTTCATACAACTCTTCATATACCTTATCCTTAGCCTTCGCCACCTCTCTCTTTGCCATGCACCTCATCTCCTTATACTCCTGTCTACTTCCTTCATCTCTCTGACAATCCCACTTCTTCTTTGCCAACCTCTTTCTCTGTATAATCTCCTGTACTTCCTCATTCCACCACCATGTCCCTTGTCGTCCTTCCTCTGTACAGATGTGATACCAAGCACCTTTCTAGCCATCTCCCTAACTAGCTCTGCTGTAGTTACCCAGCTATTTGGTAACTCTTCACTGCCACCCAGTGCCTGCCGTAACTCATCCCTGAACTCCACTTCACAATTACCCTTTTTCAATTTCCACCACTTGATCCTTGGTGCTGCCCTCACACTCCTCCTTCTCTTCTTGATAACCAGCGTCATCCTACAAACCACTATCCTATGCTGCCTAACTACACTTTCTCCGGTCACCACTTTACAGTCTCCAATCTCCTTCAAACTGGCCCTCCTACATAAGATATAATCCACCTGTGTGCATCTTCCTCCACTCTTGTACGTCACCTATGCTCCTCCCTCTTGTTAAAATATGTATTCACCACAGCCATGTCCATCCTTTTTGCAAAATCCACTACCATCTGACCTTCTGCATTCCTTTGTTTAACACCATACCTACCCATCACTTCCTCATCCCCTATGTTCCCTTCACCAACATGCCCATTGAAATCTGCTCCAATCACCACTCTCTCACCCTTGGGTACATTCATCACCACTTCATCCAATTCACTCCAAAATTTTTTTTTCTCATCCATTGCACACCCAACTTGTGGAGCATATGCACTAACAACATTCATCATTACACCATCAATTTCCAGCTTCATAAACATCACTCTATCCGACACTCTTTTCACCTCCAAAACACTCTCAGCATACTGTTCCTTCAGAATAACTCCTACGCCATTTCTCCTCCCATCCACAGCATGATAAAACAATTTGAACCCATGTATAGCATGCATTATGGATAAGTGTGTTAAATGTGTGCATGGAATATACCATGGACATAACATGACTGGTGTATTGGCAAACCTGAAACAAACACCATACTCACCAGCTACAGGCTGCTGTCCTGGAGGTATACCGGAGGGACCTACATAAGTGTGTGAGAGATGTGATGTCAGTAGCCCCAGCTGTGGCATTGGTACAGGGTGAGTGCAGTATTAAAGTACATCAACAGTACAAGCACACAATACTACAGATTATGCACATCTCTTTATTACTACTACTAAACAGCAACAGACTATATATATTTCATCTCACATATGCATGATCTAACTGTACAGATGTGGACGGATACGCAACAGTGGTCTACTGATGTGCCCTGTGGTCTTACCTGCATTCTCCTCTGCCATTGTATGGGTAGCACCCACCTCCACTATGCTCTCCACCAGGTGTTGTTTGTGCAGGTGGGCAGGTACCCCAAGGCTGGCAAGGAGCTCCTCAACATGTGTCAGGGGGAGCTGGATGGCATGACCCCCCTGTTGCAAGCTGGTCCTCCCTGACTGCAGCAGTATCATTTACCTGTATGGCCTAAAAACACATACAGAGTGGCAAAATAAACACTATATAAATAGTATAAATTCCTACACTATATAAATAATAACCATAGAATAATAACTACAACATCTCATAGTGATACAACAAGATTAATAGATTAAACTATAACATTTACATGTTTGATCCACTTTGGTGCAGCGGTAGCGTTGTTGCCTCACAGCAAGAGGTTCTCCTATTCAATTCTCAGCTGGAGTACGGGGAGTGCCTTCTGTGTGGAGTCTGCATGTCCTCCCCGCGGTTTGGTGCGTGTTCGAAAGACATGCGTAAATGGTCGTGCCTTCGTTAAAGGTTGAACATCGAGCTGGCACCTCGGCGTTCGTGAAAATCTACTGCCAATCATTAGCGGACCAGAGTTCCACTGTGGCGACCCCTAACCGGGAAAAGCCGAAAGACAACAGCAACAACATGATACACTATTATATATTATACATTTTAGATGTTATGAAATTCAGTGTTATGAGTTTTAGATGTTATGGTCTCGATATTTTGATTTTAGATACTATAGGTTTTAGATGTTTTGGAGGGGGACATTTTATATATATATATATATATATATATATATATATATATAGAGAGAGATATATATATATATATATATATATATATATATATATATATGGATTCACTTCATAACACTGAAAGCTCAAAACACTGAAACTCAGAACACTGAAACCAAAACAGTGAAACTTCAAAATCTTGAAAACTCAAAACACTGAAAACACATATCATACATATACTGAGTTTAAACAACATAAATCATAGCACTTTCCACCAAGTGTAAGCAGGGGGGCAAGCTCCCCTGCACTCCCCATGTGGAGGGCTGCGCCCCACACATCCCCTGCTACTTATATATATCAACTGAAAGACTGCACTTCAATACACTAAGTGCAATCTTGGAGTTGATATATTTAAGGAGCAGGGGGGTGTGGGGGGTGCAGCCTCCAACGTGAGGGGTGCAGGGAGGCTTGCCCCCTGCTTACACTTGGTGGAAAGTGGTATGATTTATGTTGTTTAAACTCAGTATATGTATGATATGTGTTTTCAGTGTTTTGAGTTTCAGTGTTTTGAGTTTTAAGTGTTTTGAAGTTTCAGTGTTTTGGTCTTCTGTTTTATGAAGTTTTCTCATTTTCAGTGTTTTGAGTTTTCAGTGTTAGGAAGTGAATCCATATATACATATATATATATATATATATATATATATAGATAGATATATATAGATATATATAGATATATATATATATATATATATATATATATATATATATATATATATATATATATATATATATATATATATATATAGATATATGTTAAAAACACCAAGAACACTATGTGAAGAAAATAAAATAAAGATACATAAAAAAACTTCCAAGGCAATCTGGAAAAAAGGAACAGAAGAGGCGAGAACCTGTAATAATAGTTTTGAGTACTTTTGTTCTTTAATCTGTTATCAGAACTTCATCAGAAAGCAAGTAGTGTGTAAGCAGCAGATTAAAATACAATGAGTTAAGTCATAAACATATGTAAACAGCCAATAGTACAAAAGAGCCACAAGGAATTAAAAAATAACAAGTTACTAAAGCCAGTGAAATCCACGGCGGTGGTGCTGCGTTGTCACCTCCCAGTAAGATGCTGTCTGGTTCGATACTCAGCTAAAGCGTCTTCTGCGTGGAGACGTGTGAATGGGCATACCTTCGTTGAAGGTTGTGCATCAGGGCTGGCAATTCGGCAAGTAAAAATCAACTGCCAATCATTAGCGGACAGGAGTTCCGCTGTGGCGACCCCTAACTGGGAAAAGCCGAAAGACACAACAACTAAAGCCAGTGAATAATGGAATAAGGACAGTAACCATGGTAACACAGAAGCATAGTAATTGTGTTAATTAAACCATCACAGTGCACATTTCAGGTTTAAATTGTCATTTATATCAGGAGCAGTCTCCACCCCTAGAAGAAGCTGCCACCCGAGTTCGTTTACTTCTAATAATGTGTTAAAGTCTCCAACAAAAGCACCAACTTACTGTAAGACAAAAAACTTAAATTTAGTGAAGTTTAAGCAAAGACCACTATGCTTCCCTAATGCATTATTTATTTATTATTTACTGACATTTGTTGAACGGGAAAGTCCACTGGGCGTGAGACCCATTTTCAGTCGAGGCACAGGGAGAAAAGCTCCAAGTTACATGAAAAGCATTACATGAATTTGTAAGGAAACAATGTTATAATTATAAAGCAAGTGAAATAATACAGAAAACTATCTAAACAGCAAATATGTTGTAAAAAGGCACAATACAGTAATAATGGAACATTAGCATGTAGGAAAATTATACAGTTAGAAATATTTAACAATACAGCTCAATTTTTTTGGGGGGGAGTAGGAAAAGGGAAAGATAGAATTAGAGAATTAAACTTAAAGGTAAGGCAGATATAGTTAGAATCATATAACTAGGTAGGGGAAATAAGTATATTATAGGTGGCATATATTTAATGGTAGTATTAAAAGTAGAGAGTGACAGAGCAGAGAAAATGTGTTAAGATTGTTGTATTGATATGTGGACTATGATACTAAAGATTAGGGATAACTCGTATGGTGTAACAGTATAACATATATATAAGTATATTTGCTACGTGAAACAGTTTTGCTAGATTAAGGAGGCTGCGGATATATGTTGCATGTGCAGCAGGGGTTATCAGTGAGATGTTGTTTTAGTTTTCTTTTAAAGGAGATGATGTTGTCTAATTCTGTAACTAATGATGGGACGGTGTTTCACAGCTTAGTTTTGGAATGGGAATAGAGGCAGCTACCTGCTCTTTTACTAGGTTTTGATACTTTAAGTAGGTGTTTGTTGTTAGAGCGTAGATTTTGGATGGGACATAAAGTTCAATGATATTTTTCAGGGAAGGGCAACACTCGGGTTTATAAACGAGTTTATGAGCAAAGGTAAGTTGTGTGCAATGTAGGTAATGTCCAAATTCTAGCCAATTTAGTTCTTTAGTGGCCTGGCAATGGTGGGTGTGATTTTGTTGGGCTGATGCGAATTTTGCACTCTTATAATAAAAGGACTGTAGTTTGTGTTGCAAAGAGTTGTGGAGATTGGTGAAGATAGGAGACCCATATAGTAAGGTTGGAAGGAGGAGACGTTTTGAAAGTTTTATTCGGATGGATTTGTCTAAGTATTGTTTGTTTCTGTAAAGTTTACCTAATTTGAAGTGAGTCTTTTTTATTGCATTATTGATATGCAAGTCAAAGCTAAGTTTGCTGTCAATAGTAATTCCTAGCAGTTTGGCCTGATTTATTAAGTCTATTGGGGTTTTGTTTATGGAAAATATAGTAAAGACTGTGGGAACAGGTTTAGATGCAAAGATGAGTAGTTTAGATTTATTAGGGTTAAGTAATAGCTGTGATTGGCTTAACCAGAGTTCTGTGGATGTAAAGGCCTTTTGTGTTAACTTTTGGAGGTCAGAGAATTTATTGGAGGTACAGATTATGGTTGAATTGTCTGCATATTGTATGGTAGTACAGTCTGTGGGAACTTTATTTAGGTCATTTTTAAAAATATTGAATAGTAGGTGTCCCAAGACTGACCCCTGGGGGCACTCCTATGTTACTTGGGAGAAAGCTAGAGAGGTTATTCAGCCATTTTACGAATTGCTTTTGGTTTTTCAGGTAACTAGTGAACCAGGTTAGGGTGGCAACAGAGCATCCAAGTGAGGGGAGTTGCTGGGTAAGTTTGATGTGGGAGACTGTGTCAAATGCTTTTGAGAGATCCAATAACATGACTGATGTAAGTAGGTTACTATCTAGGGAGTTATAGATGTAATTTGTGAAGGAGACTAGGGCAGTAATGGTACTGTGGGATGGTTGAAAACCATGTTGTGAAGGGGATAGTAGGTTGTTGCTGTTTAGATATTCAACCAGTTGTTTGTGGATGCATTTTTCCATTATTTTAGATAGAGTGGACAGTATGGAAATGGGTCTAAAATTAGATGGGTCATGAGGGTTTCCACCTTTATGAAGTGGGCTGATTATTGATTTTTTCCAGAGCTGGGTGACTGTGTGTTCTGCAAGTGATCGGTTTATAAGGATACTTACTGGGAAACATATTGCCTTAGCACTAATTTTGAGGTATTCTGGGGGGAGATTATCAGCAGATTAGGAGCCTGGTTTCAACTTGCCAAGTAATGTTTGTATTTGAGTGGTTGCTACAGGTTGGAAGTTAAAAGATGGTATGGAGCTGATATTGCTTTGAGGTATGATGGATGGGTTAATGGGGGTTGGGGTATTGCCTGCATTTACTAATGTAAGGATAATATCAATAAAGTTTTTATTAAATATTTCATTGATTTCACCTGAGCTTTTATCTGGAAATGGAGATGGGTTTTGGGTGCTGCCTGGATTTAGTAATGAGTTGATAGATTTCCAGAAAAGTCTAGGATTTTTACTGTGGGTATTTATTTGTTGGGAGAAGTAAGTCTTTTTGTCCTGATTAATGGCCTGTTTTATTTTTATTTTTATTTATTTTTATTTATTTAACATTTGTTGACCAGGAAAGTCCGACTAGGTTCCACAGATCCTGTTTTCAGCAGAGGCCCGGGGAGAAATGCTCCAGAAGCATGTCTTTAGCATGTTTTGCTTTGTTTCTAAGTATTTTAAAGGCAGTTTTGCTGAATGGTGTCTTATCTTTTCTCCATTTGTGCCATGCTCAGTCTTTATTAATCAGTAGTTGTTTGGTTAACTTAGATAGCCAAGGAGCATGGTTATGTTTAACTCTCTTTTTTCTTATGGGGGCTATGGAGTTAAGGGTATCTAGGAAGACAGTATTGAAATAATGTGCTGCTTCATCTAATGGAAGATATTTCAATGGGTTCCAGTTTAGTGTTTGTAATAGGTTGCAAAAGTGAGACTGGCTAAAATTGGCTAGATTTCTGGTATATTTGTATGAATGAATGCTTGGAGTGGAGGTTGATAGTCTGTGTATTAGGGCTGGTAAGTGGGCACTTAGGGTGTTGGGATTGGAGTAGTACTGTGGGTGGGATACTAATATCCAGTCTAGGGTGGATTCAAGGTGATTGCTACTTGTGTGTGTTGGGGTTTGTATAATTTGTGTAAATTTGAACAGATTGATGGAGTTTGTGGAGTTGCTTTGTGTTAGTTTAAGCCAATTTATATTAGTGTCACCGAGGATGATAATTTAATTTCAGATGCAGTGGTTAGATGTAGACCATGATAGGAAGTCTTCCAGTTTTGGAATATTGGAACCTAGAGGAATATAGATGGTGGCAATAGATATTTGTTTATGGTAGTTGAAAAATAGTGATGCTAATAGGATTTCCATATTATTGAAAGTGGAAATGATTTTTGGGTGGGGTACTATGTTTAAGTGGTTATGATATATTAATGCCAGTCCCCCCCTTCCTTATGAAGTCTATCTTTTCATAATATTTGATATCCAGGGGGAAGTATTTCTGAGTCAGATATCTGGGGTTTGAGAGACGTTTCTGTTACAGCAACTATATCAGGTTTTTACTGTGTAAGGCATGCATGGAAGTCTGCTACTTTGTTGCACATAGTACATATGTTTAATGCCATGATGCAAAGGTCTTTTGGTGTTTTCACTGAGAGTGATGTAGAGTTGTTAATATGTTGGGTGGGAGAGGGTCCAGGGTTTGGATGAATATCTCCACTTTGGCATAATAATGTGAAGATAGTGTTTTGGATTGTGGATGAAATGTAGTTAAGTATGGAGTATGCATATGAGTTGTATAATTGTTTGATTTTTAGGTATATTAAAACACAGTTTGGTCTTGGAAGTGGTGGTGTCTCTGTGAATGAATAGTGATGGTGAAATATCAGAGTAACTATTTTGGGATGAGTTATGGTATATGTATGCTGTAGTTTTTGTTGGGGTTAGGTGATGTAGTGTGGTGTTGTGAGAAGTGAGGTGGTAGTGAGTAAGTAGGTTAAAGAAGGTTTGGGATGTTATTAATAGTAGAGTTTGCATGATGTGAGATGTAGGAGGGTTTTAGTTGTTTTGGGTGTGGGATGTGTGTGGGATGTGAAAAAGTCAGGGGGTCTTAGAGCCTATGAGGAGGTTGGAAGGAGTGGCCTGTGATGTATAAAGTTAGAGACAGTGGGGGTGGGAGGGAATTGAGGGCAGGGTAGGGAGGTGGAGTGAGTGGAGCAAACGGAGAGGGCTTGCTTGCCCCTGCAGGGCTGAGAGTGAAAACTATCAGTGGAGGACTAAAGAAAGTATGTGGAATCAAGCATTTAACTTTATTGAGTGGAAATATGGTGCGAATGGGCCTACAATGTTCTTGTACTCTGAGAGTTTATGGCTAGTCTTGCCTATGTAAAATGAAGAACAATTTTCGCAAATCCCTGCATATATAACATTGCTACTGTGACAATCATAATATTTGGAAAACTTAATAGTGTAGTTGCAATGCTTAACAATGAATGAAGTCCCTGTTAAAATATATTAGCACCAAACACATGCTCCACACATAAACATGCCAAGAGGTTTATCAGACATACAGATATTAGACATCAGTAAATGTTGGTCCCGATTTTCAAATGAGCAGCGTAAAGTCCTTGTTCTTTTAAAGGAAAAAATAATTTTGCTGCCAAGAGAGCCTTAAAGGTCGTTATTGCTCTCAATAATGCTCAAATTCTTGCAGAAAATGTCTTTAATAGCATCTTGTCCCTGCTAATGGGGATCGGGAAACTGAGCAAATGGTTGGATTGTTCCAACATATTATTCCTGTTGTTCGATGTGAAGCCAAATTATTGCTACATTAGTATACACATATACAGTGGGTATAAAAAGTTTACACCCCCCCCCCATTAAAATGCCAATTTTTTGTGAATTAAAAAAATGAGACCACAATAAATAATTTCAAAATGTTTCCCATCTTTAATGTGACCTATAACCTGTACAATGCAATTGAGAAACAAACAAAAAATATGTTAGGGGAAAAATATAAAAAAATTAAAAAATACAATACGCTGGTTGCGTGTATGTGCACACCCATAAACTAATACTTTGTTGAAGCACCTTTTGATTTATTTAGGTCTTTTTATTTTAACCAGGTCTCTGTTACAGCACAAATGTTGCTGTTCTCCATTTTAAGGAGTGTTTAGAGCGAGTGCATTTTGAGATTTAGACTTCTAGCATTGAGCAGTATGACCCTCAGATTGCAATTTTTTGTAACCATCATTGTGATGATTAGGTCTTTGGAACACTGCCTAAAAAAGGCACTATAGGGGTTGCAAGAGCCTTGGCCAGTATCCGGAAGCCCAGGGGTGACAGATGCAGGCCATCTCTGGCAAAACATCGAGGTCTGTCAGTCATGTCATTCCAGGCAGATACTGGATCCCCTTAGAATGACATCAGAAACTTAGACAATTGTTGAAATCAATCATTTTCTGCTTGTACTGTGGTATCATTCTGGATGATGGTAGGAGGCTGCTCAGGGCTAATGTCATACCTGCTTGGGCTACATAATCCAAGAGCACCTCCATGTCTCTTTTCATGTAGTCCAGGGAGGGATGTCTCAGCTCATTCACACCCACATGTACAATGACAGAGTCATATTTGTACCTGTTTTTGTGGGACTTGAGTGCGTGTGTTATGTGGCGTATCCTGGCACCTGACAGGCAGCTGACTGTTACTTTCTCCTTATTCAACCTAGTACGTGGGACATCAGTATGCCTCACTATTGAGTCACCTATGACTAGTGTGTTGGGCATGCTGTTTTGTCTTAGGGGCTTTGGTTGAGTGGCATACTGTTTAGGAGAGTTATGTGTCTTGTGATTAGAGTTGTGTTGTGTTGGTTGAGTGCGTTTCTGCCTTGGAGGTCTCTGCTGTTTGAGTAGATTTTTATTGAGAGCCTCAGTGAAGGTGGGTGTGTGGTTTGTGTTTTTATGTGAAGGCAGTGTTGCTGTGTTCTGGAGGTCTATGTGTTCCATGTGTTCTTGTGGAAGTGTTGACCTTTTCCTTTTGACCAGCTATTCCGGTCTTGGGTCAAGAGTGCATGGCTTCCAGTTTGGATATATAAGTGAATCTGTCGCAAGTCTGAGAGTGAAGAGAGTTAATTCAATATTCAGAAGCTATAGGGGTGGGCCTTTACTAAGTTCTCACTATAAACAGTAGAATGAGCTGATGAGACGGGGGAGGGGGGGGTCCAATATCAACTTTATACCAGAGGCGGGCAACTCAAAGCCACCAATTAAAGGTAGAGGAACAATCACAAAAACCTGGCATTTTAACCAAGGGTGTGTAAACTTTTTACATCCACTGTGTGTGTGTGTGTGTGTGTGTGTGTGTGTGTGTGTGTGTGTGTGTGTGTGTGTGTATATATATATATATATATATATATATATATATATATACATATATATATATGTGTTTTTTTTTTGTTTGTTTTTTAATTTGTAGTTATTATTTAATGTTATTTTTAAGTTGAGGATCCCTAGATCTGCTGCATAGTTTAAATCCTCAAGAAACATTTTCTTAAATGTTAATGGGCCGTCATTAACAAATTCCTTTAATTAACCCTAATATAATTAATGTGATTTTGTTCTCCTTCCCCTCATAAACTTTACTCTCTACTACAAATTAGTTTAAAATATAACAGTAACAGTTCCATCCCTAATGTAATCAAACAAAAATATCTAGGGCTCACCCTTGACCCATCCCTAAACTTTAATATTCACAGTGACTTAATCACCAGGAAAGTGCTATCCTAGCTTGAACCCTGCTACAGGATATCCCACCTCCTTTTTCTCACAGCTAGGACAGCATTACTAGAAAAATGTTTACGTCCAGTCTAGATTATGTCCGCCAAATTATATGTCTCTATTACTTGTGTAATACCCACAAACTATAAATTACTGAAATCAAAATAGGCAAGTCTGTTCTCCTAGCAGATAAATGCCTGCATCATTGCTTTGTTCTACAGAAATTTAAATGGCTGCCTCTTCCCAGTCATGCTTTTCATCTTCTTGGTTTTCTACTTTTCAAAATTGTAAAGTCAGGTTACTGCCAACCTTTAAAACTTTACACATTAGAGAGTCAAATTACTTTTTTTAGATGTACGATAGAGGACACTGTCATGTTAAAGAGCTCCTTTCAGGACAATTGCTTTAAAATCCTTCTTAAAAACAGGACCAGCCGCCTGGAACTACATCCTCAATGATGTAAAAATATACTGGCATTCTTAAAATTCAAAAATCGTTAAAAATTTTTTTTTTTATTTTTTTTTATTTTACATTTGTTGACCGGGATAGTCTAACTGGATTTATGTCCATTTTCAGTAGAGTGCCAGGGAGATAAGCTCCAAGAGATTACAAGACTACTAACATACAGGTGCTAGTTGTTAAAAGCACACCTGTATAAAGAAGTTGAGCATACGTGATTTCGAGACACTGGCTGACTTACTATCATCCACACTTGTTTCTGCTGGTGAAAGGGAAACACATAAACTCTGGGCAGCTTGAACTCCCACCCTATGTATATCTGTTGAAAATACTATCTCTAGTGCTTTGTTGATATCTGAGGTAATGCTGGAATAAGTGAATCTTGAAAATGCATCAGAGAATTTGATATTTGTACATTTAAAATACTTGAATTCTGAAATATTGTTGTCATCAGGTCTAGAGATTATAATGATGAAAGTCTCTAGTTTATTAACTGATTCAATCAGAAAAGGAGATACTAGGGGATTAGTAGATGAAAACACTGTACTCATAAGAAACAAGTCAAAATTATTATGTCCTATAGTAGGCTGGTAACAATATGCTCTAGGGAGGTTTTGTTTATGAAATCAAAGAACTTTTGGACATATCCTACATTTGCAGCATGGGTGTTCCAATTTACCGAGGGAAAGTTAAAGCTTCCCAAAATAATGGAATTTTTATTTATAATTAGTTGGTCTATTACATCTAGGAACCTTACATGATTATCAGGGGCCACAAAGGGTGTCCTGTATCAAGCTACAGACTGATAGTTGGTTCTGTTTAGTGTGATTTGGAGTTCAATGAACTCTGTTTGTTGGTCCTTGGGACTCATTCTACAGATAATTTGGTCCTTATCAAATATGAATCCATCATCACAGTCACCATTGGCTCTGAAAGCATGGTAGGCACAAAATGTAGCTATTGTTGGAGGTCTTTCTGAAAATATAAACTAAATTTCAGTAATTACATAGACACCAATGTGGTCCAAGTGCTGGAGAGCTTTAAGGTCAGGCATTTTTTTTGCATTGATCAGAGACACCTTAATGCAATCCTGTTGTGGACTTGATATGTTATTTATACTGGAATGTATATCAGATGGACTCTTCCCTAAAAAAAGGCACTACAGGGGTAACTAATATGTGGAAGGATTAGAATAAGCGATGCAGATCATCCATTGCAAAGCAAGGAGGACTGTCAATTATCATGTATCATGCTGACACATACTATATAACTCAGGAATGACTCCATCTTTTAGTCAATTGTTAAAGCCAGGATTCTTTACTCTGTACCTATGTATTCTCGGAGAAGGAAGAATTCTGCTCAGGACCATATCTTAGCCTGTATTTGTCTCATGCATGGAAAATTCCAATATTTCTTAGTCTCTACATATCACTCAATCATTCCAAGTCATTCACTCTCACATGGGCCACTATCATGTCAAAGTCATATTTGCCAGGTCAAAAGGCCTTAAAAGAACCTTGAAATACCAGAGATATTGGCACCTGAAATATATCCTGCCTTTGTCTAGCATAGCAAAATGAGAGTCTGTATGTCTGACTATAGAGTCATGAATCACTAACATGTTTTTATTTGCAGAATGGTTTAGTGTCCTGGATCTGAGAAGATTTAAATCCTTGTGACCATTTGTCTGAGGTGTGCCAGAAGGTGATGGGGTGTAATATATTTCACTGAGACTTAGTCTTCTTGGACCTGAGAGGTTTGACAAGGAAAGGTTTACAGCCTCAGCATTAGACATTAAAGTGTAGCTTGGTGTAGAGTGTTGTGTAAATGTGGGATGATCACAGTATGTGTCTTTTTGTGAGAGTGAGGTGTTTGTGCTAGATACATGCTTGCATCTCTCAGAAGAACAATGTCTTTTACTGAGTAAAAGTTCATTATTTCTGAACATCAGATCATTGCTACACTGCCTGAGGATACCAAGTGATATGAGGCTGCTAACAGAAAGCAGACAGCTGAGCTGTCCATCCAATTTATTCCACTGAATGGGATAATTTGATTGAAATACACATAATAATATAGTCAGTTAAATAAAACAGTTATTATACTTTACTGTGGAGAAAACAACTAGTTGTGCTAAGCGACTATTGATTATAGACAATGCAAACTGTCAAGTGCATCGTGGAGCGGCAACAAGCATATTTTGGTAAAGTAAAGTAGCTATTGGTTGTTAGACACTACTGTCATAGCTCTCAACCTCTTAGCACAAAAAATCTGGACAAAGCCAAAAATAATGGGGGGACAAAGCCCCAAAAATAGAGATACATTTTAAATATTGTTCTTATAAACTTAGAAAGTTGCTAGCATAAAAGGTTTTGTGGTACCATGCATTTTCTGAAGGATATGAAGTCTGAAACACAATATGACTGTCATTAATTCAGTCCTCACTGATTTGTCACAAAAATTCAAACAAATTACACATTTTATGAGGAACAGACCAAAAATGAGGCAAAACTCTGGACTTTCTGTGAAAATCTGTACAGTTGAGAGGTATGACTACTCTTCATCACATTCTGTCCAGTGCAGCTCACTGTGCAGCTCCAGGTAGTTACTACAGGTATTGCTAATTACACTAACAGTAGTGATATGGAGAGATTAGATGGTATGCAGATAGATACAGCTTAAGAGTTCACAGTTAAACATGCATGTAATAGTAAAATATCACTATTGTTACACTTCTTGTTAGAGAGGAGTATTCCTTGTTGAGGCAACCGACTATAGTCAAGGTCATGTGAGGGTCACCTTTTCAGATACCATTATAGCCAGAGTTCATTTGGACAGGGAAGGGGGAAGGAAATAAACAGGGGACAGTGTCTGGTAATATTTCTGAATATTTTAGGGGACAGTGTCTGGTAATATTTCTGAATATTTTTAATAGAGATGTACTTTGATAATATAACGCCTTGTGTACATGTGATTACATGCAGCTAGGCATGGAGACAAGTGTGTGGGGAAGGCAGCAAGAAGAAGTTTCAGACAGTTCTCACTCCTCCAACCAAGGCTGGCAGTGTGGCTACTTCAGGGAATGAGCTAAGTAGTAACAGCACACCTGAATCCAAGCCACAGCTGTTCACAGGTACTGTACTTCCTCTGGAATGGATTATTTCAGGCAAAAAAGTGGTTGGCAGTAGCAAGGCTAAATCTATGCCAGGGTTCTCAGAACTTACTAAACTTCCCTTGGAAAGATAGATGTAGGTAGTCAAGGAGGATATTGATTCTTAGGGCCAGGGGGACACTGTATATTGAGATATGGGGTTATTGTGCAGAGAATGGACTCATGAATAATGGGTCTACAGAGGAAATGATACAGCAGATGATAGTCCAAAAAGAATTTCTAGCTAGAGCATGTTCCTTTTTCAGAAATGATGGGCATGAGTTACACAAGCAGGAAACTTTTGCAGAATCCCAATTAGTCAAGCATTGCAAAAGCTGTAACAAAATGCTGCAAGACATGTTAACAGTGCCCAAAGGTTGACAAGACAAAAGACAAAGCTACAGCTGCTTTGGTGCCATTTGTAGTAATGGAGAAACTGTTTCAGAGGGCAGACATTGATATCGTGGAATCTGTTGATGCTCAAGAGCTATACTATGCTACAGTTACCTTCATATCAGACATGCTGACCAGCATGTGGAAGTGCTGTGGGGTAAGTTAGTTAAAACTATGCTATACTATCCACAGCCAAATGGCTAATGGAGAGATTTAACTATTCTTAAGACCATAAATAATAGAACAACCATCTAGTCATCTGATCCCAGGTACTCTAAAAACACTATTATAGGTTCATAGGTAGGTACTAGGCTATCAGCCTGTGGGCCAAAGCATGTCTAGCCAACAGTGTATTGGCTTTCGCCACTCATGTATTGTAATTCCTGCCCCTTTATCAAGCAGTGCCCCAGACATAATCCCAGGGGTGAATTTCCTATAACTCATTCACTTATCAAGGTTTTACTCGAATAGTGCTAATGACAAGCTCTGCTTGATGTGGATGGGAATCTTGTTCCAGTGCATGGGAAGTCTCTGGGACACAAATCTATCCCTCCAGCATGTCCTATTTATTGCTGAGGTGAGGTTTAGGTCCCCTAGAGTGTGCAGCTTGGGGAGATTGGCATTTCTTTAATTGGAGCATGTCCAATAATTCTGGATTTGACATAGCTTTGTATGTCAGAGGTCTCCTCAGAGTAAGCAATATGCAATCGAGTAGAGTTTGAGTTTCTTGAGCCGGTCGGCATAGGGCAATTGTTTGAGGACAGTGATCCTCTTGGTGAGGTACTTTTGGGGTCTCTCAAGTTGTTATAGGTGTCTTGTGAGGTACATCCCAAATGGGGCATTGTATTTAATGAGGGGTCTGATAAGTGATGAGTAGAGGGGAACGATGACTTCCTTGTTTCTAGATGCGAACCCTTTTGTGATTAAGTGGGCCACATAGAAAGATTTTCTGACCACTGTGGCAATGTGGTTATAAAAGGAGAGGTTACTATCCACTTGGGTCCCAAGGTCTCTTATCACATTTTCTGTGTTAAGTGAACTTCCCCCTATTTGGTAATTAATGGGTACTGTGTTTTTGCCAAATGGGATAACAATGCACTTTTTGACATTTACTTTGAGGCCATGATTTTGACACCAGGTGTCAGTCTCGGTGAGGCCCTTTTGCAGCATGTCTATGTCAGCAGGGGAATTGATAATGGCACCCAGGATGCAGTCATCTGCAAACCTGTTTAGCCATAGACCCTTGGTGTTTGCATGCACTTCAGAGAAGTATATACCGAACAGAAGGGGTCCCAGGACTGAACCCTGGGGTACTCCACTTGTCACTGGTTTGGAGTCTGATCTGGAGTCAGCAACTCTTACCGTGTGGGTTCTGTCCTTAAGCCAGTTGGCCACCCATTTTGTGACACAAGGGTTTATGTTAAGGTTGGCGAGTTTATCAATGATTCCTGAATGAGGGATAGTGTCAAAGGCTTTAGCGAGGTCCAGGTAGGCTATGTGGACTACCTTGCTCTTGTCTATGGCCTTTGAAACTGTTTCAAAGAAGTCTGCCAGGTTTAGAAGACATGACCTACCTTTTATAAATCCGAATTGGGTAGCATACAGAGTTTGGAGGTTACCTATATCTTTGTTTATGAGTACCATGATGATACGATCCATGGCCTTGTAGACCAGGCTTGTCAGGCTAATAGATTATAGTTCCCAGGGTCTGTGGTTGATCCTCCTTTGTGGAGTGGGATAACCATTGCTGTGTGCCATTCTGTAGGCACATAGCCTGTGGTGAGGCTGTGGTTGAACATGGATTTTAGGTGGTGGGGCTAGTTCATTTTGGAGTTCGTGTAAGACGCAGCCTGGGATGTTGTCCGGTCCCATAGATGCTGTGTTTTTTGCTTTAGAGAGTGCTGTTTTTACCTGTGTGTTTGTGATTGCTGGGGCTCTACAACCATCAGGTATAGTTATGGGCCCTTTGGGGGGTGAGGGGGGAGTAAAGTTTGCACTGAACCTATCTGACAATATATTAGCAATATCAGTTGGCTCTGTATATTTTGTTCCATTCTGTTGTAGCTCAGTGCAGATTGGAGTGTTGCCATGGAGATTCTTGATATAGCAAAAGAATGCCTTGTGGTTGTCTTTGGAATCTGTGGCAATTTTTCTTTCAAAATTAGCTTTGGTGGATTTTATGAGAGATCCTAGTTTCTTACTGAGGTTCATCAGTGAGTTCCTCCATACCTGGGTTTTTACTCACTTTTGCAACAGTTTCTTCCTTCTGTTGTAGAGTTTGTTAGTGGCAGGGGACCACCAGATCAGCTTCCTTTTTTGGAGTATAGCATCTTGGTTTTGTTAGGGATAGCACAATCCATGCACTCTTGCAGTTGCTTGTAGAGTGCATTTGTGTATGATTCAGCAGTCATGACTGTACTGAATGCGTTATCCATCTGTTGGGGTGTCACAAAGTTAGTCACCTCAGTTTTGAGAAGCGTGAAGTTCGCTTTGGAAAGTTTTTTTGCAATAGTTTCCTTGTGTGAGGGTGGGGTTGGGATGTGAATATCTAGGGTGATTAGTTTATGGTCTGATCTAACCAGCGAGGAGTTGATCTCGGGCATTGAGCACCGGTCACCCATGTTGGCAATGACCAGGTTCAGAATATTGGTTGCCCCTGGTGGAGGCATTGACAAGTTGATCCAGGGTGTTAGAGTTTATGAAATCCAGGAATTGTTGAGCCATGGGGTTAGTACAAGAGTAGTTTTCCCAATTAATGTTTGAGTAGTTGAAATCACCCATTATTATGGTGTTTGGTTGGACCCTCATTTTTTTCCAATGTCCCCAGGAACGAGGAGTGAGCGTCCTGGGTCATGGTGGGGGGATCTATAACAAGCTACAATTTGGAATGCATTTTTGCCCTGGGTTAGTTGCACTTGGATGATTTCAGGGGCATCATATTTTGCAACTAGCCTGGAGGTGTGGATTTCCTTGATGAATATGGACACGCTTCCACCCTTCGTGTTTCGGTCTGGGTTTTGTGGCCGAAACGTGTGATATGAGTTATAGCCTGGTAGTGCTGGGGTGCTCACGGGAGCCTTGAACCAGGTCTCAGTTGCTGCAGAGATATCGATGTTCTTCATTTTGAGGAGTGCCTCGGGTGAGTGCATTTTGAGGTTTAGACTCCTAGCATTGAGTAACATTGCCCTCAGTTTTTTGTTTCCTGTAGTTCTTATGGTGGTGGGTTTGTTTTTTGAGCCTTGCCTAAAAAAGGCACTATAGGGGCAGCAAGAGCCTTGGCCAATATTCTGAATCCCAGGGGTGAAAGGTGCACGCCATCTCTGGTGAAGCATCATTGCCTGTCAAGCATGTCATCCCAGGCAGACATATACTGGATCCCCTTAGAATGACACCAGAAGCTTAGCCAATTGTTGAAGTTGATCATCTTATCCTTGTACTGTGGTATAATTTTTGGTGAAGGCAGGATGCTACTCAGGGCTAGGGTCATATGTGCCTGGGCTACAGGATTAGAGAGCTCTTCCATTTCTCTTTTCATGTTGTCCAGGGAGGTACGTCCCAGGTCATTTACACAAACATGGACTATGACAGTCATATTTGTACTTGCCTTGTAGTGACCTGAGTGCATGTTTTATGTAGCGAATTCTGGCACCCGACAAGCAGCTGACAGTAACCTTCTCTTTGTCCAGCCTGGTGAGTGAGGCATTGGTGTGCCTGACTAGAGAGTCACCTATCACAAGTGTGTTGGGTATGTTGTTTTGCCTTATGGGCTGTGGTTGTGTGGCACACCGAGTTTGTGGGCTATGTGTTGTTTGGGGTGTGTTGGTGGGAGGAGGTTGCTTGTTGTGTCTGCTTTGGAGGTCTCTGTCACCTAGGCATATTTAGATTTATAGTCAGAGCATTCATATATGTCTTGGTGTTTCTATGTGTGGGTTTTGGAGGTGTTGGTTTAGTTGGTCTATGTGTTGTAAGTGGGGTGTTGCGAGTTGTTACCTTCTCGTCTTAACTGTCTGTTCCAGTCTTGGTTGGAGAGAGCTTTGCCTCTAAATTGGCTGTATATGTGCATCTCTTGCAAATGTTAGTGTTTGGTGGTAGGAGGAGAGGGTTGTCTGTGTACATGAGGCAGATGTAGCATTGCCTCAAGATGCCCAGGCTCATCAGGTAGGCTGGAGAGTACACCAGGAGCTGTCTCTTGGACATGCCTGAATAAGAAGGGGAGTATAATGATTATTCCCTTCTGGCAGATGCGGGGGTTGAGTGCTTAGTGCTGCAGTAGATTTAGAACAAGTGCTGGGCTGAAAGGTGCAGTCTGAGTGCTTTAGGCTGAAAGACTGACAAGTTCTAAGGGAAAACCTGAAGAGCAGACTTTGTGGTGTCCGGAATGGTTAACCTCAGCTAACCGGCACTGCATGTTGCGGAAAACTGTGCAAAAGCGGGTTTTTATAGCAGGAAGACAAAAGGGATAGAAATTAGCCCAAAATGGCCAATAAACTACAAATTCTGAGCTGAAAACCACTCCTCCTGGGGGAGATAAGCTGCTCAAAGCTCCCCACTCTCACTGGCGAACAGAAAAACTTCCTTCTATCCAAGTAAGGTATGGGCCAACACAGAAACTACAATACAGCCCTGGATTCAGCAACTCTGAAAACTGGACTTTACTAGCTTCAGAAAGGTGGGAAACAAGTATAGGACAGCTTTTTTTTGTTTGTTTGTTTTTTTTTTTTTTTTAGAAATTAAGGCAGTAAACACAAAATAAACACTTTAAGGCACTGAAAAAAGGCTATCACATTTGAGTGTGTAGCCTACAACAGTTACAACAGTTTAAATGCTTAAAAAATGAATTTAAAGTGCAAACAGTAAATAAGGACAACAAAACAGTTGCAAAAGGCTGTTTAGTATCAAATAAATGCTAGAAACTGAGCATTTAGGCGGAATTAGCAATTTCTAACATGTAACAAGTCAAAAAAGTACTTAAATCAAACCAAAGTCTCTCTTTTCTCTTTCTGCTGCTGTAGGACTATGCAGATCACATAGACAGGTTCTTGCTGAGCTCAAAATACAAAGTAAAAGTTCTGCGCTTTTGTCTACTTACAAAGACGTCATCAGAACTGTGACTTTCAACTAAAACTCATCCCCTTTGAACTACATTAACTAAGATTCACCCCCACAGCACTCAATCAAAAAGGATGACATCACCACTAGTTTCTTAAAGGGCACATGCACCATTTAGTTAGAATCACATCCCCAGTAAAAATACATACCTCCAGAGGTTCTTATTACAACTTACAAGCTTGTTTTTCTAGTTCACTTGAAATTGAAATGTTGTCATTGAGACCAGGTGAATTGGCTGCATTGAGTCTAATTTGCCAATACATTTCCGGGTGCAAGAGTTTGTTTTGCCAGTATCCCAATATGGTATGAGCTGTATTTGTTCCAAAATTAAGAAAACAAACTTGTTAAACTCTGAACATAAACCTAAGTGCATAAAATTTTAAATACATTTACTGTTGACTCTGTGGAAAACCTAGACATCATAACTGCAGTCTCTGAAAGTGAGTTTTGAGATGTTGAAACAGGAAGATCGCAATTTTCCTGTGGTGGATGTTCTTCTGTATTGAGAATGTTTGCATAGGTTCATAGTTACTTGGCTAGCTGCCCTTGCAGGCCATTTTAAACCTAGCCATTTTCCCTTTTGGTGCCTGAAATAACCTATCCCAATATGGACAGGGATAAGCTTGTTTTACATGGATGGGGAGTCTGTTCCGGAGCAGTGTTATCCTCTGCAAGATAAGCCTGTCACTCCAAACCATCTGCTGATGTTGCAGAAGAGGTTTAGATACTAAGGCCAAGTATTTCTGATGCTATTTGATTTGCTGATGTGCAGTAAATCCATCAAAACTGGGTCGGAAGATGCCTCATATGCCAGACACAGGTCACCTCATAGCAGTCTGTAGGATACTGAGTATAGTGACAGGGCTCCAAGTTGGTCCATTTAGGACATATTGTTTAGGCGTTCCATCCTTTTAGTAAAGTATCTCTGTGGACATTCCAGCTGTTGCATGTGTCTGAACAGATAAATGCCAAAGGGGGCATTGTACTCAATGACTGGAGTAATGAGAGCTGACTAAAGGTTGAACAATGACATCCCTAGATCTAGACACAATCTCTTTGCTTATAAGCTGTGCAGTATAGAAGGACTTGTGACAATGGACTCATTCTGGTTGAAAGATGGGTCACTGTCCACATAAATTCCCTAATCCCAAACAACTGGGTCAACTGTGTACTATGTATGTATTATACCTATGTTCCAAATTTCAGCTGTACACCACAAATCTATTAATTGCCTTTATATTTAAATTAATATTTTTTTGTTTGTTCTCTGCACTGTAACTGTTGATGTGCTGCATACCACTATATAAACATGTCTTTTGTAATTTGTGTGTATACTGATCATGTCTAAATAACTAAATGTATCTGTAATTTTTCTATGTGGAGCTTTTCTCCCCGGGCCTCTGCAGAAAAAGGGCCTTTTCAGGTCAGTCAGACACCTCCGGTTAACAAATGAAAAATAAATAAATAAATAAAACTCTTTAGCTCTTAAGATTGTATTGTTAATGTTGTACTTCTACAGGGTAGATGACTTTCCAAAGGATATAATGTTTTTTTCTGGCATTTGTTTCAGTCCATGATTTTAGCACCAGTTATTTTTTGGGACAAACCTTCCTGCACACATTACACATTGACTCTATTGTTGAGTCAGACAAAAGAAAGAAGTTGAGTTCTACTTTTGTTTTCCACCATCTTCCTCTTTTCAGAATTGTTATGACCTTGGAGTAATTATATGTAGAGATCAGGGTTGTCTGGGCTTGCACCCTGCTAATAAGATCTATTTCTGAGTGTTATGCACCCACAGGAGTGTCACTCTTCTGACATTGCAACCCCTCAAAGATTTAGAAATCTTATATTTAATTACTTGTTAACTAAATGGCACATGATTAATCATAATGAATCTGACTTCCTTGTCAGTCCTGTGGCTCACTACCCTAATCCCAAATGTCAATGCCTCTGTTCTGTTTCTATAACTCAGAAGCAGTAATAGGGTACATTGCCATGAATATTGTTCTTTGTGGACACCACATGTGGTTTGCTTTACTGTGTTACAGTGTTTTTTTTTTAACTATATAGATGATGCTGCTCTAATAAGCTTGTCAGATATAGCCATTGTAATTATATATTCAACAATATTATCCATAATACTTTATCTATCTACTGGAACTTATTAACAAAGACAATGGGAACCTCCAAACACTTGACCTGTCCCAGTTTGGCTTTGTTAAGGGCAGATCATGCCTACTAAACCTGGTTGACTTCTTCAAGACAGTCACTAAGGCCATAGATGAGGGAAAGGTGGTTCACACAGCCTACCTTGACCTTGCCAAGGCTTTTGACACCATTTCCCACTTGGGTATTACAGAAAAACTCACCAGCCTGAACATAAACCCCTACGTCATGAGATGGGTTGCAAACTGGCTTACAGACAGAACTCACACGGTAAGAATAGTGGGCTCCAGGTTCGAGTCCTGGGAGCCCTACTGTTCGGCATATACTTCTCAGAAGTACAGGCAAACACAGGAGGAATATGGCTAACCAAGTTCGCTGATGACTGCAAACTGGGAGCCATAATTGACGCTTCAGCTGACACGGACATCCTCTAAAAGGGCTTTACTGAGACAGACACCTGGTATCAAAGTCATGGCCTCAAGCTAAATGCCAAAAAAATGCATAGCCATCCCATTTGGGAAAAACAAAACCCCCACAATTTACCACATAGGTGGCATCCCCCTTAATACAGAAGAGGTAACAAGAGATTTGGGGACCCAGGTAGATAGTAATCTCTCCTTTAACAATCATATTGCCAAAGGAGTTAGGAAATCCTTCTATGTGGCCCATCTAATTACTAAAGGGTTGGCATCTAGAAATAAAGAGGTCATAGTGCCCCTTTACTCGTCACTCATTAGACCCATCATAGAGTACAATGCTCCATTTGGGATGTACCTCACAAGACACTTCCAACAGCTGGAAAGACCATAAAAGTACCTCACCAAGAGGATTACTGGCCTCCAACATATGTCCTATGCAGCCCGACTGAAAAAACTCCGGCTGTACTCAGTGGCATATCGCTTACTCAGAGGTGATTTCTGCCTGACTTACAAAGCCATGTCCAACTCAGAATTGATGGACATGCTCCACCTAAATAAATCCAAGTCACTGTGAGCCACACACTCTAGTGAGCTAAACCTCACCACAACAATAAATAGAACATGCTGGAGGGATAGATTCCAGTCACAGAGACTCCCCATGCTTTGGAACAAAATTCCAAATTACATCAGGCAGAGCCCTTCACTAACACTCTTCAAGAGAAACCTTGACGAGTGGATCAGTAACAGAAAATACACCCCTGGGATCACTTTATTGGCTCTGCTTGACAGAGGGTCAGTTAATTAATCAATGGGGCGACGAAAGCCGACACACTCTGGCTAGGCTTATAAATGCCCTTGGGCAGATAGCCTAGTACCTACCTATGAACCTATCTATTAACTAATTCCCTATTGACGTGCTCAAGCTATTGCAGTGTTGTGGGGGAGCCAAACCTTCTCACAGCATTCTGTGGGTGTAAGGAAAAGAATCTTATCCAGAACAAGCTTCCTACTCCCTGCAAGAATCTCACAAGATCACACACACTTGCTTACGGAGTCACAAAACATGTACAACCTTGTGTAACTCAGTGGATAGCCCATTCATCTACATCATATATATCAGCTGTGGGAGGAAAAACACCAGAGCATCAAGTGAAAGCCCATATGGACATAGGGAAGATGCGTAGATGAAGCAAACAAAGCACCTCAGCACAAGGACCGAATTGGAGAGCCAAGTTTGGTGAAATGGTAATATGAAGCTTTGTGCAATCTGCTGCCCATTTTATTTAGTGAAAAATAATCTATAATTTGTTTAAAATTCCACATAAAATCTGAAATACCTTAAAGTGTGCAACAATACAATTTCAAAAAGTATACATTTTTTAGTTTAATGCTAGTCTGTATGCAGTATAGTTTAATTTCAGGATATTTAAATAGCTTCTTGAGACCATCTGCAGTCCTTTTTCCTAGTACTCCTCACTGTACTTACTAAATCATAATCATTACATGATGCTTTGTACTGTTACTTGGAACTGGAGCCTGTATGACAACCAAAAGCTATGAAGAGTCAAGTATGACAACATACCCTCTTTAATAAGCACTGTTTCACCATTAGGTTTATAGTGCCTCCCAAGAGGAAGTTGCACAACATTTATGTAATACTCAAAATACATAAATAAAGAACAAAATAGGTACATTCAGTTCCAGTCAAACTGACATCAGATTGTATAGTAATTATGTTGTGCACATCAAGTATAGGTTCATAGATTAATAGGCAAGTACTAGGCTATCAGCCCAAGGGCCTAAGTAAGCCTAGCCAACAAGGTTCCCTGGCTTACGCCACCCAAGAAAGTTATTTTCCTGTGCCTCTGTTGAGCAGAGCCACAGAAGTGATCCCTGGGGTGTATTTCCTATTTCCCATCCACTCATCAAGATTTTTCTTGAAGAGTGCTAATGAGGAGCTTTGCTTGACATAGATGGGTAGCTTGTTCCAGAGTATGGGAAGTCCCTGGGACAGGAATCTATCCCTCCAGCATGTCCTGTTTATTGTGATGACAAGGTTTAGGTCCCTAGAGCATGTAGCTCAGAGGGATTGGGATTTCTTTAGATGTAGCATCTCCAACAGTTTTGGGTTTGATATAACTTTATATGTTAGGCAGAGATCACCTCAGAGAAGGTGATATGCTATGGAGTAAAGCTATAGGTTTTTGAGATGGTCAGTGTAAAGCATCTGTTTGCAGCCAGTAATCCTCTTTGTGAGGTACTTCTGTGGCCTTTCCAGCTGCTGCAGTTGTCTTGTGAGGTACATTCCAAAAGTAGTGTTGTACTCTATAATGGGTCTAATGAGTGTTAAGTAGAGGGGAACATTGACCTCTTTTTCCTTGATGAGAAACCTTTTGTTATGAGGTGTGCCATGTATAAGGATTTCCTGACTACTGTGGCAATGTGATTATCAAAGGAGAGACTACTGTCTACCTGGGTCCCAAGGTCCCTTATCACACATTCGTCATTAAGTAGACTGCCGCCTATGTGGTAGTTCATGGGTACAGAGTTTTTACTAAAGAGGATGACAATGCACTTTTTGGCATTGAGCTTGAGGCCATGGCTCTGATACCAGGCATCTGTCTCACTGAGACCCTGCTGTAAGATGTCCACATCATTTGTGGACTCGACTATAGCTCCTAGTTTGCAGTCATCTGTGAACTTCATTAGTCAAAGGCCTTCTGTGTTAGCCTGTACTTCATAGAAGTAGATACCAAACAGGAGAGGTCCCAGGACTGAACCCTGTGGTACTCCACTTGTCACTGGTTTAAAGTCAGATTTGGAGTTTGCAACTTTTACAGTGTGGGTTTTGTCACTGAGCCAGTTGGCAACCCATCTTGTGATGTAAGGATTTATACCCAGTTTAGTGAGTTTAGCTATAATTCCAGAATGGGGAATGGACGGTGTTGAAAGTCTTGGCGAGGTCAAGATAGGCTTTGTGAACTACCCTACCCTCGTCTACGGCTTTGGTGACTGCCTCAAAGAAGTCTATCAGGTTCAGGAGGCATGGTCTGCATTTCACAAACGCAAACTAGGTGGGGTCCAGAGTTTGGAGTTTACCAATGTCTTTGTTTATGAGTTTCATGATGATATGTTCTATGTCCTTACAGACCAGGCTTGTCAGGCTAATAGGGTGATAGTTCCCGGGCTCAGTGGTGGCTCCCCCTTTGTGGAGTGGGATAACTGTTGCTGTGCCCATTCAGTGTGCACAAAGCCTAACATGAGGCTATGATTGAACATGGTGCTTAGGTAGAGAGCCAGTTCATTCTGACGTCCGTGTAAAATGCGGCCTGGGATGTTGTTCAGTCCCATGGATGCTGTGTTTTTGGCTTTAGAGAGTGCAGCTTTTACCTGCGTAGTTGTGATTACAGGGAAAATGCATTCTTCTTGTATAGATATGGGCCCTTTAGGGGGTGAGAGGGGGTAAAGTTAGTACTGAACCTATCTGCCAGGATGTTGGCAATATCAGTTTTAATATCAGTATATTTACAAACAATGCTCCTGTGAAAATGACTATAGCTTAGTTTTAGGCAATGCATATCTTTAATCTGTATTCTAAATTTGTCTGCATATTTTAAATTTAGGAAAAGCATGTTCCTATTTTTTTCTCTCATCCTTACAGTTAATTGAGAATCATACCTCTCAACATCTTAACACAATAAATCTGGACTAAGCTTAAAATAATGGTGGGACAAAGGCCCAAAAATAGGGACATATTTTAATTATTGCCCATATAAACTTAGAATGTTGCTAGAATAATAGGTTTAATGTTAACATGCATTTTCTGAAGGATATGAAGTTTTAAACTCAAATATATGTCATTATTTAGTGACTTCAATCATCAGTGATTTGTCAGAAAACTACAAATTTTATGAGAAACAGACTAAAAATATAAGTCAAAACTCTGGAAATTCTGTGAAAATCTGGACAGTTGAGCGGTATAGGAGACATGCAAGGTTTATTCACTAACAGTAAAGAATTTCTGCCCAGTTATGAGGTTTTTTTTTTTTTCAAAATAAAATTTCTCAGAATAGAAAGGGATGTCTGCAAAACTTTGAAATTCCATTTCAAGCTAACTAAATTAGTTAAAAGGAAAAAAGAAAACATCTCTAAAAAAACAAATTTATATGGTTTTAGTGCTATATATTAATAATCAGATACAAGTATATCACAAGGCTATTAGGTAAGCTCTCTGCTTCTCATAATGTATGGAAACTCTAAATTATCAACTTATAACCTGACAGTCACATTTGCACATTGAATAACATAATTCAGTAGTTTGTTTTGCTTTCTTTTGGAAAATAAAGTTAGCATACACCTTCCCCTCTGAACCCTTCCAAAAACTGTTCAAGGTATGTACCTGAGGTATCATCATAGCCGTTCATTTTTTACTTTTTGTTTTGATACTTGTTAACTAGTTTGGTGCGCTGGTCTAAAGACTGTTTTCAGGCACAGCCCAAGCCCCAAGGCAAAAGAGAGGCATCCAAAAATATTTAATAGAACAAAACAAATGGAGAAGGAAACATAACATCAAAGAAAATATAAGAACAAAATAAAGGAACAAATGTAATGTAGTTCACCAAATACATCACTGCAAGAGATTATCATCAGTAATATAGATTGTTTTATACATGAAATTGCAGACAGCTGAACAGTAAGGTGAAATGTTTCATTCGGGTTTTGTGAAGAATTTCAACTGGTTTTAGTAGGTGCTCTTTTAACAGCTTTAAGAATGTTGACACTTCTGATTTTATATGGGAGGCTGTTCCAGACAACTGGAACTATTTTATAGCAGGACCTGCCAGTGTTTGAAACTCAAAAAGGAGGATGATATAGTGCTATGCCAGAGGGGTCTGTCTGAGAACAGAGTCTGCTTCTTATTTGTGGCCTATTTTTGAGTAGTGGGCAGCAGTTGTCCAAAATTAGTTTAAAGGCTAGTTTATTCAATAGGAAGTTTGTCCTAATCAGTTTTTTATTGAAAATGTATTGAAGTGTTGTTCTATAATGGGTCTTAAATGTATAAATTTTACAATTTTGTTTTTAGTCTTTTGAAGAATAGTGGAGCTCTATGTGAAAAAAAAGCCAAAGTTTGGCAGTGAACATTCAAATCTGTGTGGCAAAACATTGATGCATAAAGCGAGTCTCATTTCAGAAGTGACATATTGCTACAATGATCTCATCAGCATAAAGTTTACAATTTTAATCTGATAAATCCCATGAGGAGGTCATTAATAAAGAGACTGAACAACAGCTGTCTAACAACTGAACCTGGAGATGCCTGTTTGTGTTTGTAATCCATTGGTGGACACTACAAAAGACCCATTCTTTAGGTAATCGTCAAATCAGCAGGAAACTTATGTTGAGAAACTAGAATGCTGTAGATTTTGAAGAAGTATGGTATGACTGACAATTGTAAAGAATTTAAGATAAACATAAATGGGTACAATTAAAAGACCATTTTCAATATTGCTAAAATCTTCATTGGTGAAGTGACAAAACTAATTGTGCTGTATTTTGGCCTGAACTTATGCTGCCTTGTGATAGCACATCATATTTCTGGATGAATGCTAGCATTTTATTATAAACACACTGGAAGGACTAATTATACAAAAGTTTTTCAATGATTTTAGCAATTGGATACAGTTTGGCTATAGCTCTGTAATCATTAGTTGACTTGGGGGTGGAGGCTTGTGGTAGGGAGTGAATAGTTTGAATGTTTAAGTGATATACTACATACTGTGTTGGCAAGGCAGCAAACTCTACCTTAGACAAATACACACTGTGATGTTTTGCAGATGAATTTCAGACAGCAATTAGCCTTCAAATCATACCTCTCAACTGTCCCTAATTTTGCCCCATATTTTTGCTCTGTTATTCATAAATGTTTTGATTTTCTTGTAAATCACTAAGAATCTGTCAGTAATGCCATACATTAGAATTTCATACCTCACATCACTCTGAAAATGCAGGTTGATACAAAACTGCCCATGGTTTTGACTTGTCCTCTCATTTTTGGCTTTCTACCTGACTTTTGAGCAATACTGGGAGGGAGAGTGGCCTAATGGTTAAGGTGTTTGCCTTACAAACACAAGGTACAGGGTTTGAGTCTCACAAGAGATAATTGTCTAGGCTTAAAATGACTCACAAGGCAGTTAGCCTAGTACTAATCTATGAACCTATGAACCTAAGATGCATCAAGTGGGTCAGACACTTCATCCATTGTACAAAAATACATAACTTCCTTCAGGTTGTGTGCTTTGTATACAGAGTACAGCATTTCTGAAAAGTAGGCCTGAATTCATGCTTGAACTATACAAAAATGGCTGCTGATGTTATTGCCTCAGTCTGATCCCTGTCCAGAAAAGTATCCTTTGAGTTACTGCAAGAAAAGATTTGCAAAATGTGTACTTTCCCATGAGTATGCTGTATACAGTGGCAGATTTAGGCTATGATCCAAGGGCATGCACCTCCACCATCTTTTTTGATAGCCTCCTGTACAACTTGGAGTAAAAAAATAAATATTTTTAACTCTTTTGACTGAAATCAGATTTTGTACTGCCAAAGAGGTACACAGTTGAAAATATACCTCATTTGGCAGTACATTTTTCTCATTTTAACTGACAGATGCTTTATTTATTTAGTTATTTGTTTATGTATTTATTTTTGCAGTTTGAGTCACAAGTCATGATGGAAGACATAACTGGAGAAGCCAGTCAGGTTACCAGATCATCCTAATATTCTGAAAGACTCTTCCAACTGAGACTCCCATAATGACTGAGAAAGGGCTCAAGAATGAGACCAAGAAGAGCTTGTCTAAGTACAACACAAACTCAAGAAGGAAAAAGAAGTTAAGCATGAGGTACTTAAAGGATACCTACATGCTGACTAGTGCAGCCTCTATACTCTTAGCATTTGTTTAACCCTAGGTGTCAGTCCTAATATGTAGAAACACAGTACTGCACCTTAATGTCTCACTTTCTACCACATATTTGCTTGTCATACTTTCAAAAGAGGTAGCACCAGTCATTTTTATTACCCTTTCATCTTGCTGTTATCTTCAACAAGTGTGGTCATATCTATTGTTAAGTGAAGCTGTCTATACATTTATTTACTTTCTCCATAGCTGCTCATGCTGGAAACATCCCTTCTTATTACATCTGCAGCCCAGCCATTCTCTCTCCTTTACAGACCAAATAAAGAAACATTTGTGAAGACTTGGGAACCATTTCCTAGACCTGGAGTATGCACGCATTGAGTACATATACTTTATTTTGCTTAGGAAAACTTGATCCTGGAATTTCTTGTATTTTTTTAATTCTTTTTAAGCAGCTCTGTTAAGTGCAATAAATCAGACCACAGAGGAACTCTGCAGCTAATGGGAAGTCTTATGGATTTAATTTGCCAAGTACCAGACATCATCTTTTTAACCAGTGCATAGAGTGTAACTACTTTTATTGAATTATTTCAGATTTTACCAGGCACAAATATATTAACTGTAAACAGCATACACAGTTTAAAAGAACATTCAGGTTGTCTGCTTTCCTTCAAAGTCTGTGTCTATACAGTTAAGACACAGAAACCTACTTACAGAAAGCATGTAGACAAAGTTTTCTTATTTTACAGGTATAACAGACAAACTAACTAGGTTCAAATATATGACACATTATAGAACAAATCTTCATTATTCTGTTATTTTTCAGAATGCTGATGTAATGCATATGAGGCATGGATTTTGCATGTAAAGGCTGTGGGTTCTTTTCCCACATCAGGTAGAATAACTGCTGACACTGCCATGCAGCACAAGTGGTGTACTGTACTCTTAATGACATTGCCATGCAGTGCAAGTGGGGCGCTACACTCCTAAGTATGTCCTTTTTTGGAAGAGATGTTAAACCGAGGTCCCATCTACTTCAGTTGGAGGTAGCTCAACTTCATTGGTTCATAGGTGTTTACTAGGCTAACGATGACAAGGGCCCTTTTAAGCCTAGCCATGCACCCTAAATCTCTGACAAATTCTGATACCCTTGGTGAGTGTAAGCATGGGCCTGGGATATGAACCATTTACAGGACACCTGTGTCCATTAGAGACATAGGTGCCAAACCAGGGATGAATTTCCGATTTTCCATCCAATTGTCCAAGTTAATGGGTTAGCGAGGAACTGTTTTACACGGCTAGAGAGCCTGTTCCACAGACGGGGTAGTCTCTAGGATACATACCTATCTCTTCAGCAGGTCCTATTTGTATCACAGGCAAGGTTGAAGTCTTTAGAATGAGTAAGTCTAGTGCTGTTTGTTTTGTGGAAATGCAGGAGGTCCATCAGAGGGGGGTCTGACAATGCCCTGTATGACAAGCATAGATTTCCCCTCAAAAGCCTGCAGGAGACAGAATACAGGGATAGGGCCTTGAGGCAATCTGCATAGGGCATATTACTTACGCCCTGTATTCTTTTAACAAGGAACCTCTGTGGACATTCCAGTTGTTGGATATGCCTGGCTAGGTACATACCAAAGGGGGCATTGTACTCAATGATAGGTCTGATGAATGCCAAATACAGTGGAACAATGACTTCCTTGGACTTAGATGCCATACCTTTCTTTATAAGTTGCACAACATAGAATGATTTCCTCACCACTGTAGACACATTATGATCAAAGGCTAGATTGCTATCTATGTGTCCCCAAGTCCCTGATTACTGGTTCAACTCTAAGGAGTGTGTTGTCAATATGATAGCTACCAGGGATGGATGGCTTCTCAAAGGATACTATTATGCATTTCTTGACATTTAGATTTAGTCCATGAATCTGACACCAGTTGTTTGTCTGTGTCAGGCCCCCTTGGAGAACATTTGTGTTAGTGTGAGATTCAATGACAGCTCATAATTTGCAATCATCTACAAGTTTAGTCAGCCAGAGACCACTGAAATTGGCCTTGACTTCTGAGAAGTAAATACCAAAAAGGAGCTGTCCAAGGACTGATCAATGAGGGACTCCACTTGTGACTGGCCTCTTTGTAGAGGTGGACTCCCCAATTCTAACTTCCTGGGTCCTGTCTTTGAGCCATTTAGCTATCCACTGGGTGACATACAGGTTTGTACCTAACCTCTTGAGTTTATTAGCAATGCCCGGGTGGGGTGTTGCGTCAAATGCCTTGGCCAGGTCAAGGTAGGTAGTGCAAATGATTTTGCCCTTATCCATTGATTTAGTGACCTTCTCAAAGAATTCCACCAGGTTGAGTAGGCATGATTTACCCTTAACAAAACCAAACTGAGCTGGGTCCAGTGTCTGGAGGTTTACTATACCTCTATTGATCATCTCCATGATAATTCTTTCCATGGCTTTACATATATAAGACTAGTGAGACTTACGGGTCTGTAGTTTCCAGGGTCTGTAAATGGCCCACCTTTGTGCAGAGGGATGACAGTTGCCTTTCTCCATTCATAAGGCATGGAGCCTGTTTGGGGGCTACAGTTAAATAGTAATTCCAGAGGCCCTAATTGTCTGGGCTCATTGATGCAGTGTTTTTGGTCTTAGAGAGAGCAATAAGGACCTGTTCCCTAGTGATAGTAGGGGGAGTTATATGTGATGATATTTCCTGAGGGAAGGTAAGGGGGAAAGAGAAGTAAAGTTGGAGCTGAATTTATCATCCAGGAGGTTTCCTATAGCTTCTGACTCAGTATAGGTGGCTCCATTTACAATGAGCTCTGCTCACAATTGTGCATTGCCTTTGAGGTTGTGGACATAGGTAAAGAATGCTTTGTGGTTGTCCTTGGCCTGCGAGGCCAAACTTACCTTAAATTTGGCTTTGGTAGACTTTATTTGCCCTCTGAGTTGTTTGTTTAGTTTGATGAGAGTGCTTTTATCTAGTTGGGTGCTGCACCTCCTAATTTTTGCCATGATTTTCTTCCTCCTGTTATACATCTGATTGATTTTGTGATTCCACCAAGGTGGCTTGTTTTTTGAGTTAGTTCTGTACTTCTTCTTGGTGGGTACAGCTGTCTCTCTGCAGCTATTAACATGCTTGTACAGGGTTTCTGTGAACTGTTCTGCATATGCAGAAGTGTTCTCTGGGTTTATAGGGGCTTGAAATTTTGCCAGGTTCTCACTTAATAGCATGAGGTTAGCCTTAGAATAGTTCCTGAAATTTTCTGGTTTAGCTGGGGGGTCCATGTTTTATTTTTACTTCAAAGGAGACCATTTTGTGGTCTGACCTTACCAGTGAAAGCATTACAGTAGGGGGTGTGCAGCACTCTCCCATATTAGTGAGGACCAGATCCAGTATGGTTGCACCCCTGGTTGGTGTATTGACTATCTGGTCCAGGGAGTTTGTGTTTACAAAATCCAGGAATCTATGTGCATGTACTTTTGATATTGTATAGGATTCCCAGTTAATAGTGGGGTAAAGTGGATGTGAAAGATCACAAGGTACCTATCAAAAAGAGTAGGGGTTCTTTATTTACCAAAATCAGATATTAATTGATATATTTACATCTATACAACCATAAATATTTACACATATTTGCAATATATATAAAGAAACAGGTGTCATTCATCATTTATCAGAATTGAATCCCCCAGTCTTTCTGCCATAACCACAGTTTTATTGTCCTTAATAATTGAGACCAAATCCACTTTTTCTTAAACAAAATTTCATTAATCCTAGCACAACCTTTTTTCAGCACATTTTTGTCTTTGCTTTTGATAATGTCTAAACAGAATCCAGTCCATGTTTATGTCTTTATTGTTAATAAGTCCAAGTACCTTTTTATGCCCTTTGTTCACACCATTTCCACTCTTTCACATTTCAAAAATGCATGAGGTACAGTTTCAGTTTGTTTACAACAAAAACACACTCTTTCACTTACAGCTTTATACATTAAACTTCCTTTCATAGACAATTTAAATAAAGTCTCCATAAAAGGTCTTGACATACTGTCAAATCCTTGCATCTCTTTTATTTATTCTGTATCGAATTTTTAATATCTACACTAAAATGTTCCCAAGGATGAATAATATAAATCTTATGTAATCTTTCATTATACCATCCCCTTCTATTTTTCATAACACATTTAATTTCCACATTAATATTTTTCCTAATATCTCCATATTTCTTCATTTTCTAAACACCTTTTTCTTTTAAAAACGTGCATTATTTCCCAAAAACTTTGATATTTTCCTCTCAGAATTTGTGACATAGTCGTGTCACCATCTGTTGTCACAAGCATTGATAATTCTTGATTACCTCTTTCCTTAACAATATATATAATTTCATCTGTGATATCATTATTTTCAATTTCATTCTCTTCCGTATGATTTTCATAAAAAATGTTATAATCTGTATCATTTAAAATCAGTCTCCGATTATGTATATCATTTTTCCTCTTTTTTCCATATAAGCTTGAATATGCCGTAACATAATTCTCTGTACATGAAACCTTAATTTAGCCATTCATCTAACACATTTAAGAAGCATCTTTTTTGTCATTCTGACATATCTTTGCAAACTGGATACTCTCTTCCATCAGGCCCCACTACAGAATCTTCATAAGCTAGTGATAATATTGTATCCATTCCTTCTAAACCTATTTATTTGTCCAAATCTGTATTGTCCTGTTCTGAAAGCTTGTTGTATTATTTAAATAATCCACTTCTATCCTCCTAATTTTCTCTTGCCTGTCCTGTATTGCACTTTCTTATTTCATTTCTCTCATTATGCTATTATCCTCTTTAACAAGATTACTAAATAAGTGGCAACATCCTCCCTCTTACCTTGAGGAAAATATCCCTGTTTGTACAATAAACACTTTTTCTTGATTTAGCTCATGTATTTATTTTTCTTTAACAAAATATTCCATTGCTTTCCATATTTCTAAATGCTTCCTTACTTATATTCATATATATATATTTTTCATTTATCTCCTATTTATTTGATAGTCCATATAATACTTTAAACATTATTCACCATTCTGACCAGTCTCCATAAAAATCCCCCATAATATGAGCTTTCCAAAATTCCATTACTATAGACTTTGCCATTCCATCCCATTTATTTTCATTTAATGTTTTTATTCCTTTTCCTATCCTTATTTTCCTTTTATTTCTATCCAGACAGCCAAAGGATTTGAAAAAAAAAAATGCTTCTAATACTCCTTCATCTAAAAATTTCTATACGGGTATGTCAGAAAGAAATCTAGTTCTGTTTATACTGTCCTCTTCTAAGTCCAGCTATTTGCTTTCCAAATATTTAATTTGCTTCATGTAACTATCTCTAACATCTTTTTATATGATTGCCTTTCTTCTTTTTCTTTCTTAAATTGCAATTAAAGTCTTCTACAACTACAATATCTATAATTGTAGTAACATACTCTAAATTTGTGAAATATAGTCTCTCTTTCTTAACCTGTAGTGTATGGATGGACAGCAATTATCCTCTATAACTATCCTTCCCATCTTATGTCAATTTTCATAATTTTCCTTATTATAACCAAGGTCACATTTAATATTCTAACTATGTTTTACATAAAATTCCTATTCCTGAACAGGTTTCCTTTCCAAAATTCCAAACAATCATATTCCTCATAAGATTTTAATATATAATCTTTCTTCATTAGTCAAAATTCTTATATCTTCTAACACTATTATGTCCATGTCAGGACCTATACACCATTCCATAATACCTATCCTTTTAGGTAAACTTTTTAAATTGTGTACAGTTATGGTTACTACTCTACAATTATCCTGTTCCCTTTTTCATAAGTATTCCTGTAACAGGATCCACTAATGTCATTTATCCTTTCCCATTCTTTTTTCTTTCAGATTAACTCCTATAAGGTTTCCTTTCCTCTCTCTTACCCTCTTGCCGATTGAGTTCTTCTCTTTAGTTACATTCCAGTGAACATTTTGTTTAGCACTTATTTCTGATCCTTCCTCTAGATCCTTTTCCCTATTTATTATTTTCACTTTTTTCATCCTTCTGTTTACTGCCTTTAACCTACACATTTCTAACCATTTCATTCTCAGACTATTTCCTTTAGTTTTACTACTTGCTCATCTTGAGTATTAGTTGTTTCCCCATCCCTCTCATCATTACTCTCCTTACAGTCCATTCACAGATGTCCTGTTTTATTACATTTATAGCATTTCAAAACACATTTCTTTGCATCGTACCCCAATTCACCATAAATATAACATCTTCTCTTTGAATGGTCATTTAACAGTACCCTTGTCCCCATTCAACATTTATGACATTTGGAATATATACTACAAAGTGCAGATGAACAAACCCGATGTAGGTCAGGTATAAAACAGTAGCTTTATTATAAGTATGAGCACTTTCACAGTATCAAGCACATTGCTTCATCAGATAATAAAACAAGTAAAACATTGTGTTTAAAAACACCCCTATACTTAAACAGCTAACCAATCAAAAATACCTGCAGTTAAGACATTCGCACTCTTAAGTTACTAGTTCCACCACAATTACTGTACTATATTCAATACAAAGAGCAACTAACCTACAGCTAAAACATTAACATTGTCAAGGTGCTAATTCCACAAAGGCCAGTGTTAACAACTAATATTGAAAATATATCAAGACATGCATAATAAAATACACATATAACAATAACTCCATTTTAGTCCCTAATAAAACTCTGTATGAACTATACATTTTCCAATGGTCTTTGAGCTTTTCTTTCATTTAAGCTCAAATTTCTAAAAACCTTTCCCTTCCATCTACTATGCATTAACAAGTGCATATCATACTGACATACTTTCTCATAAGCATCTAACACTGATTGTTTAAAGGAACATATAAGCTGGGCTTCATAAACATTGAGGTAACATCGCTAACATAGTTGCCCAAATGAACATTCAACCTAACATTCCTTACAAACATCCTTAAATCAATAATACTGTCTATTACCTCAGAAAGCTGTGAGGGAGTGAAGGATAAGCCTTTTTCCAAAAGTGAAAACTCATGCTGTGTAAGACTTCTTGAAGAAATGTTCCAAACTATGGATACAGCTCTGTCAGAGTTACAAAATGAGACGACTATTTGTATTAAATCAGCTGACAAAGGAGGACCAGTTGTAGTCATGGATTATGCATTTTATAGTAGTAGTATGTGTGCTGTGTTAAATGATACAACTACTTATGTGCAAGTCACTTGGGACCAGGTCAGAACAATGATTACACATGTTCAAAATACACTGTGGGAATGTCTCATAAGTAACGCTGTTGATTTAAAGCTTTTTGAATACTTTAATATTAGACATCCACTTTTACCAGTGATACAGGAACTTCCTAAAATTCACAAAGATCCTGTATGCCCTCCTTTTAGACCTATTGTTGCTGAAAGAAATTGGGTCACTGAACCCCTTTTTGTTTTTGTTGTAAAACACCTTAGACCTTTATTAGACTTGAATACTTTTGTATTAAATGACTTTAAACATTTTTGATGGATTTATATGCACAGTGGAATGAACATGTTATATGCCTGTTACACTGGATGTGCAGTTACTCATTACTAAAATCCCTAATCAAGCTAGAATTCTTATGTTGCATGAATATTTGACTACCCATAGTGCCTACCAGACAAGCTTTATTGATTTACTTTGTCTGTTGATGGAACTGGTTCTTGAGAATAATGTTTTTGTCTTCGAAAATAATATATACTACTAATTAGATGGAGTCACTATGGGCACATCTAGTGCTAACAGCTATGCAAATATGATTATGGCCAACTGGAACAAAAAATAATATTAAGATCTGAATTGAACCAACTTATTATTTTTGACAGGCATTTTGTTGATGACTTGTTTATTATCTGGAGTATGACCAGGTTGATTTAGTATGTTTTTTGACTGCATTAATTCTAGTACATCTTTTATGAGGTTAACAGTGACAGCCTCCTTTAGTGGAATTAATGTTCTTGATATTAAGGTCATTAAGTCTAGTAATGGTAAACTTACTGCTGATGTGCATAGGAAGGAATGCCATCATAATACACTTCTTCAAAAACATAGTAATCACCCCAGGCATACTTTTACTAATGTGGTTAAAGGACAAGGCATGAGAATTTCTCACTTTAATGTAAGTGATGAAACATTTTTACAAGAGTTGGATGACTTAAAACATAGATTTATAGAAAGAGGATACAATGATGGTCAAGTAGTGGCAACGTTAGACCAGGTTAAAGGACTAGGTCCACATATGCTAGACCATATTACTATTTACACTTGGATATAGGCAATAGTGACAACCTGGCATGAGTCATGAAAAACAATAGTTTAAGGACACCAGTCTTTTATGCAAGTGATGTTAAACAGGTTACAGAAATATATAATAACTGGCACATATTAACATCTGATCCAAAGAGCAAGGAAATTGTGGGTGAGCATCCAAACTTTGAGTTCAAAAATAAAAAGTACCTGCGTAGAATGTTATGCTACCCTAAGCTCTCTTCAAAGATAAATACAGTTAGCAAAGTTGGTTCATTTCCCTGTAACCAATGCAAATCATGTGACTATATTGATACTACTAGTTTATTTGTACATCCTGATACATGGACACATACCTCCCAACCTCTTAGAGCATGAAATCTGGACAAAGCCTTGAATAAAAGTGGGCCAAAAGCCCAGAAATAAGGGCAATATTTAAATATTGCTCTTACAAACTTAGAAAGTTGATAGAATAACAGGTTTTGCATTATTGTGAATTGTCTGAAGGGTATGAAGTCTGAAACTCAAATGTCTGTTATTATTTTCTAACTTCAGTCTTTAATGATTTGCCACTAATTTGCCAGAAAAACTCAATTTTTGAAAAACGGACCAAAAATGTGAGGCGAAAATCTGTACAGCTGAGAGGTATGCAGAGAAACAGTTTAAATTTAATGCATATGTTAGCTTACTGTTTGAAATGTCAGTCATCCTATATTGGAAAAACTGACCGAAGACTCAGGGATAGAATCAGTGAACACTTGAGTAACATTAAAAATACCCACAATATTAGCTCCCTAGTTAAGCATGTTGCACAACATGACCCCTCACATAAATTTGTTTTTAGTAGCAGAGACACTGGCAGCAACCCTTAGAGGAGATGACTTCATGAACAGGACTGAATCATCAGAAACAAGATGGATTATTCACATGTGTGCTGATATAGAACATGGTCTCAATGATAAAGTCCCTATACAGCTTTTTAAAAGCTAAGGGCTACAGGAAATAGTTATATAATTTTCATTAACAAACATAGTTTTTAACTGTAGGTTATATAAGCATGTATATAGACTGTTGGAAAATGTATGGTTCATACTGAGTTTTATTACGGACTAAAAATGGAGTTTTATATATATTATGCATGTCTTGATGTATTTTTAATATTAGTGTTTGTTAATATTGGCTTTTGTGGAATCAGCACCTTGACAATGTTAATGGTTTAGCTGTAGGTTAGTTGCTTTTTGTATTGGATATTATAGCAATAACCCACGCCTGGGTGTGGGTAATGTTGGATTTATCCATGGTTGGTGTGGTTTGGTCACAAGGGTGAAGCCAGAGTGGCCAAACAAAGACAACTGTGGGTAAATCCAGCATTACCCTCACCCAGAAGTGGGTTATTGCTGTTATACAATGACATTATTTAAGAAAAAAAATAATTACTTTTCTTAAATAATGGCATTGTATAATGCCTCCTTGCTGCCCTTCCGCAGCTGTCTGGTATTCTGCGGCAGTTCTGATGTACTGCGCATATGCAGTACATCAGAGCTGTGGGCGGAAGCAACGGAGAAAGCAAGATCTCTGTTGCTTTTTACAAACTGTCTCACTATGTTAAAGGAGTTTAACATAGAGAGAGAGAGAGAGACAGCATTTCTGTGGATGCAACCACACTCAGGGAAATCCTTAGAAAACCCTGGAGGATCATTAAAAGCACCCCAGAACTGGCACCCTTACTAGGGACAGCACCCTCGTTCAGCTATAAAAGGTCATGTAACCTGAAGCACACCTTTGAAACCACCACATATATTGGGCAGACCCCCTCTACACCCCAGGCATGAGCCAATGTGGGCACTGAAACTGCTGCGAAAAGGTACTGGCCACAGATATAGTGAATCTGAAAACCTCAAAGCACCGAATCAAAATTCGGTGCCACTGTTATTGTCAATCTACCAATGTAGTGTACATAGGTGTCTGCACAAACTATGAGGCCTATTACATAGGGAAAACAACAAGAAACCTTCAGGACAGGATCAGAGAACACTTTCAAGCCATAGGATCACAAGACAAGAGAAATGCTCTAGCCAAACATAGCAGAGCCTGGCCCACACACACAGACTACAGATTTGCTGCCATTGAATAGGTAAACCTCTTTTTGGAGATCCCAGTCTAATACTGGAAATTAAAGAGTTAAAATGGCAAATCTTGCTCCATGCAGATAAAGAGCCAGGACTTAATGGCCACATTAGCATTAAAAGTATGCTGAGATGGATTAGATAGGATGTGTCAACACAACACATTCCTTCAAAGTACACACCCACCCACTCCCCAGTTACATTCTCAGACAATATAAATGTAAGAAATTATAGTACTTTATTTGTTCAATTACATATAGTATAATAAATGAAAGTGCTCAATGGAAAAGAAATGGACTGATCATACTTGTAAGTTTTGCTGATTGCTAAATTACTTTTTAAGAACTGAACTGTTTGATTTGAGTGCACTCCTCTGCTTGCTGCGTCCTTCTAAAATATCCTTAAAACTACTATCTTTTTTGTATACCACAACAGATTGCTCACCTAATTTAGTACAAATGCCCCCATTGTCCAGTATAATGCCTCATTTTTTCGCTAACACCCACCTAATAAGATTACTATCCATACTAAATGCACTAATAAATGAGCTTTTATACAGACAAGGAGTGAGCTCCAAGGCTTTCTCTTTTATTTCACCTACCTGGTGTTCCAGGGATAGTATAGGGGCAAATACCTTACTTTGCCTGTTTATTTTTACCTCCTTCATTAAACTTTCGGTCATTGTGATAACCCCTATTTAAGAACATCCATTCCATTATTTTACATTCTTCAAAGAAGTTTTCATCCTCATTTATCATCCTAGTTGCCCTCACATACTGTCCTTTGACAACAGCCCTCTTTTGTGGTTTGGGTGTAAACTAGAATAGTGAAGGATGGTGTTGGAGTATGTAGGCTTCCTATAAATTTTAGATGTATAAAGCTTTTTTCATAATCTTTTTCCAGTAGTATATCCAAATAGGAAATCTTACCCTTCTCAGCCTGTGAGGTAAATACTAAAAACACAGTTGTTTGATTAATATATTGCATAAATGGGTCTGTATCAGAACATCGAAGTATTAAAACTTCGAATGTTCTGATATCAAACACTATTCAGTGAACCCTAAGAATAGCGAAGCTGCAGAACAGCAAATTCTTTCCTCGGGAAAGAATTTGGTTGGCCATTTCTGTGGTTTCGCTATTCTTAGCACTGTGGTGGAAAGTTACGAGTTGGGTTCAGGTAAGTGTGCGATTGTTTGTACGTTAGAGTTAGGGGTGGGTTAAGTGAGTTAGGGTTAGGGCACGGGTTAGGCGTGTGTGGGATAGTGACAGACTTTAGGGTTAGGGACGGTTTAAGTGAGTTAGGGTTAGGGCATGGGTTAGGTGAGTGTGCGAAAGTGATGGACCTTAGGGTTAGGGTTTGGGTTAAGGTAAGTGGGTAGATAGTAGTGTATGTTTAGTTTAGTGTAGCGTTAGATGTAGGAATTTAAGTGTTTGTGTGTGTGGTTGCTGTTTGTTTGATGTGCTTGTGTTGTGTGTATGTGTTTCGGAGCAGCGAATTTTTTCCATGGGAAAAAATTCGCTGTTCTGAATGTTCGATATTTTCATGTTTAGAAGTTTTGGGGCCGATGAAATAGCGTTCACTATTTTCATCTTGCGATAACATGATATAAATGCGCATAAATTCATTCAAATTTTCTTGTGTCCTTCCAAACCAAGAACAAATAATCCAGGTACCTGTTGTAGAGTCTAATTTTTCCTTCAAATTAATAGTTATTTTTTTAAATAAGTTCAAGAATCTCCCCATAGACACTGATTTTTCCTTGCTTAATATTCTTTTCAAATAGAAATTCACAAAACCATTCGATCCCTTGGTGGTGAGGAATTACAGAATAGAGGCCCTTCACATCTGTCAAAACTAACAGGTCCCCCTTGTAAAAGTCCAAGTGGTTAAGATTTTCTGAAAAATCCCAGTTATCTTTGCACACCTGTTTTTCTCCATCTAATAAATGTTTCAATATGTGGTCAAGAAATTTAGCACATGAGCTAATTAGGGACCCCCTTCCATTCCCAGTTGGTCTCATAGGTGGATCAGTGACATTTTTGTGGATTTTAGGGATCCCAAAAAATTGGCCGTATAACAGGAGAAGGTACTGACAGATAATTAAATCCATCAATTGAGATTCTGCCTTCAATAAACATGTCATTTAACTGTCCTTTTACCTTTCTGTATGCTTCATTCAATTCATTTATACTAGCTAGTGCATAGGTATCAGTGTTCAATATCATTTCCTTTCTCCTCACATAATCCTCCTTTTCCATTATAACCACCCCACCCTCCTTGCCCGGTTTCATGACCCTTAAGCAACTAGTTTTTAAATTGTCCAACAGCAGCATATATTCTTTTATTTGGATTGTATTTACTCTGCTTAAAGTTCCTATGACCAAGAGTAGACCTAAGGTCCATTTCACAAACGTTTTCATATATTTGTAAAAATGGGTGAAGTGAGGGGTTATATATGTTAGCAATTCTTAAATCTGTAAAAATAGATGTGAGATTATTGAACATGAATTTAAAATTAAGTTTACAGGTATATTGTTCTAAATCCATAATCACCATAGCTATATTTGCTCTCTTTGAAGGAACAAAGGACAGCCCCTTGGACAGTAAGTTAGCTAAATCAGTGTAGATGGAAAAAGCTGAAAAATTGTAGATGCTAAAATCACCCCTGTCATTATTGACAATTCTAGGGTGCTAAATGTCTGAAAGACTTACATCCCTTCTCATGTTCTATAACATGGTTCAACGCCAATAAGTTGGGTTCCATCATGGGGGACATGAATTCATCCCTCCCCAGTGGTTCCTCCTTGAAGGATCCTGTCCATCTATTTCTCCCCATTGGCCCTTCTGATTCTTTTCCTTCAGTCTTTCAGGGCAGTCTCACCTGCAGGGCTGGAAAATCTGAAGGATTGCTGGTAAATGGCCTTCCTAGGTAATTTGTCCTCATACGGTCCTCATGATGATGTTGAACAGGTCTTTGTAGCTGGCCTTGGTTGTTCTGACCAGCAATGTTAGCCCTATCAATCTGGTTATGTTACTTTTCACCCAGTAGTTGGAACCAGGTCAAACCAAACCTTTTGTTACCCCAGACCTGGGATGGAGGTGGGTCAGGGTATGCTACCCTATTCGAGTAGTCTTTACAGTCCCTGTTCAATGTCTTCACTTTTCTGTCTTTCATCTTAGATAACTGATTATCAGTTTTAGAAAAAAATTCTTATATAATCGGTTTTGTGCTTACGATAGTTAAGATCACTAGTAATTGTATTGTCCAACAAAACAATTTCAGCCATAAGCTCATCAATAACCCTAGTGTTATAATCAAAAATATTTTACTATTCTGCTTTTCATGTATGATTAAATGATTTACAAAATAATAAAAAAATTAAAGTAAAAAAAATAACCCCGGTGTTATGTCTTACCAGGCATTCCATGGATTTTAAACATTGCCTGCTAAATAGGGTTAACAGTTCCTTTATGGAGAGGTGAGTCTTTTTCTAAGCTCGTAGTGTATCTCCAGAAATGTAACCCCTTCGGGACAATATTCATTTTAATGCACACAAGTAGGTAAGAGCTTTCTAATTGTCATTTTTTTAATTTTGAAAGATCTACAATCCAACTCCCTCAACATGTCTTTTAAGGAATTATTGTCAGTCATTGCATTTGTAATGTGAAGAGAGCATGTCATAAAATTTAAACCAGAATACAATCACTCTTTAACATTTGGCACATTATTAACAGTCAGCTTATCATTGTTATGCACTTGACTTACCCTAGGGTTGTTAAATCCCTCCAGGGTCACAGTTCCACCTTTGTTATGTCTCACATTGCCTCTAATGGCACTGTCCATTGTACTATCCATTTGTTATTTGTTATGTAACCATAGAATCAATCCTCTGTGTCATTTAAATTACCAGTGGTGCTCCATATCTCAGTCATTTCATCTGCTTGGTCGCCAAACAACAATTGCGAAGCTACAGCTCCTCCCTCTGCCACTCTGATCTGTGTAAAGTCTAACCAAATACCACAGCAGAACAGTAAAACCAGGAAACAGAACAAAAAAACAGCAGGCAGTGAAGCAGGAAGCTGGTAGCAGATAATGATATGAACATTTATTGAAATCCAAACATGAGAACACAATTAAGATCCAAGAAAGCTGTAAAAAAAATGTAAAAGAAAAGTGTTTGCATCCTGGTTACCCCACAACTTCATCGGATAATTAAATATCAAATAACAGACAGTTAAAATAGTTCTAAATAAATCATGTGAATGGCAACCAAGTATCTTAAAGAAACCTAAACCTGAGTGCAAGAAAATCCCATAAATATACGACGTTTGTATCATTATCTGCTACCAGCTTCCTGCTTCACTCCCTGCCATTTTTTTGTTCTATTTCCTGGTTTTACTGTTCTGCTGTGGTGTTTGAGTAGGGGAAGTTCACCAATGCACTGGCCTAATTTCCCCTAGTACTAAAAATACCACCTGGGGTCTCCCTGAAAAGAGGCCACTAGACTAGTGGGGCTATCCCAGACAACAAAGGATACATAAATAAATTATCCCAATCAAAGGATAAATATATATATATATATATATATATATATATATATATATATATATATATATACATATATATATATATATATATATATATATATATATATATATAAACTACAAAAAGGTGACATTTTGTGTTCACTTTGATATAAAACTATGAGAAATTGTTTGCCAGGAATTGTTGTTATTTATACCAGCTGAGGCCTCTGTTGTATTATATATATTATTTTATGTTAACTGCAACATTTTTTTTTTTTACCTAAGAGGCTTCACTTCTAGTTGTACACAGGATGGGACTGCTCAACATCTAAAACTTTTCAAGCCTTCCCAATTTCTTGTGGGATTATTTAAAAATTTAGCAAAGAAAATGAGTTTCATGTAAAATGTTATATGGGTAAGAATATTAGTGTAATTGAACTAGATAGGTGTATAACGGAACTTTGTTTTGAGTCAATGAATTTATTTTTGCCAAGCGTATTCTAAGCATTCTTAGCTGCTGCTTCTGTAATGCATTTTGTATGCAGTCTGTTTTAGTTTTATTATGCACAGTTTCAGGATATGTTTCTGATTTACCATGCATTATTATTATTTATTTAGCATTATTATTTCTTTATTTAATTATATTTGTTTACCAGGAAAGTACAACTAGGTCAAGAGGTACCCATTTTCAGAGGAGGCCTAGGGAGAAAAGCTCCAACAACAATAAAGAAAAAAAAATACACAAGAGAAATTATGCAAGAAAATTACAATTCTATTAGCACTGCAATCCCATATGTGAAGAAAAATGGAGACATATATTAAGAAACGTGGACAGTTGTGGGTTTGATGTATTATTTATACTGGAATGTATATCAGATGGACTCTCTCTAAAAAAAGGCAATACAGGGGTAGACAATATGCAGAAGGATTAAGATGAGAGATGCAGACCATCTATGACAAAGCAAGTAGGACTGTTCTTTAACCAGACATTCAAATATATGCTCAGAGCTTAACGAGTTTTTTTTTCTTAATTTTGGAACAAACACAGGTCAAACCATGTGGGGAGGACTGGCAAAACAAACTCTTGCATTGGGAAATGTATTGGCAAATTAGACTCAATGCAGGCAGTTCACCCCCTCTCGATGACAACATTTCAGTTTCAAGTGAACTAAAAAAACAAGCTTGTATGGTGTGATAAGATAAGAGTCCCCTGAACTTATGTATTTTTACTAGGGGTGTGATTCTAATTAAATGTCGCATGTGCCCTTTAAGAAACTAGTGGTGATGTCATCCTTTTAGATTGAATGCTGTGGGTGTGTGTCTTAGTTCATGTAGTTCAAAAGGGATGAGTTTTAGTTGAAAGTCACAGTTCTGATGATGTCTTTATAAGATGATGAAAGAGATTAACTTTGACTTGATATTTTGGTTAAATAAAAGTGTTTTTAGTGTTCCTGGGATCGGCTGACTAGCTGGTTGTTCTATTATTGGATTTAGTTTCTACCAGTTCCAGTAACCTGCTTATGTTTGGATTTGGATTCTTAGAACCACGCTATCAACATTTGTAGAATACTTTGAACATGAGTGGGACAAGAGCTTGACCCATTTCCTCCTTGCACATAGAGATGATCCTCAATGTTTTTTTCTGTGTGTGTATGTTTTTTGTTTTGTTTTTTTTTTTTTTTTTTTTTTTTTACAGTTTGAGTCACTTCATGGTCACAGTAAAATTACTTTGAGTGGGGGGGGGTGAATGTGATTCTAACAAGGTGCTTGTTGTGGAGTATATGCTAAATTTCAGGGATAATCTTTGAGACTTCATGGGATTGGCACAGGAGCACAAACAAAAAAGCAACGAATGATCAGCTATGCATAGAAAACAAGGACTTGAGAACATAGTGTTTAACAAAAGGTAATGCAAACGCACAGTTATGTTTGTCACAATATCCTACAGAAAACATGACAGGGTCATTTGACTGTTGTGAGCATAGTTAGCTGTGTTAAATATGTGCTGAAGTTGCCTACTAAGAGACAGAAACAGTCTTTGCTGGGTGAATACAATGAACCCCATCAAGATAGAGAGATGATACTCAGTATCCATAGGTGGTTACAGTAACAGTTAGAAGGGGGATATTGGGGTAGATCATCTCAGCAAGACTTGGGCTGTCACTTCAGTGAATGTAGTGAAACCATTGCAGTTATTCATTAATCCAGGATTAGGAAATCTGAGCAGTTCTAAAGAGTTTCAGGGCATTTCCACTGTTAATTTAAAGTGAACACGGGAACCCAAATGGTCAGTCCAGCAGACACCTTAACGTGTGCTTGAACAAGTAAAGCATGCAAGAGAAACTGCTGGAGATGCTGAACATGGAAGTAATCAAATAAGTCAACACCACCTCAGCTGTTCCAATACTGCTGGGGCAGAAAAAGAACAGAAGCACCACGTTCTATGTAGAAAACAAGAAATTAAATAGTCAGACAAAATCAGATGTTTACCTCATGCCCAAAACCAATTAAGTTTTGGAATAGTTTGGCTGGAGCACAGTATCCGACTACAATGACCTAAGAGTTACTTTCAGATTCCTTTAGTGTCTACAGCAAGGGAGAGGTCAGTTATTGGCACCCTATTTTAGCTGCACAAATTCACCAAGATGAGTTTTAGAATAAAAAATGCTCAGCAGCTTTCCAGAGGCTGGTTGATCACTTCCTGGCAGGAGCTGGAAGTTATCCTCCTCACTGACATAAACAGTAACACTGACTATAGGAACATGTTCAACATGTCTGAGAGGTACTCATCAGCATACTTTTTTAAAAAACTGAAGGGTTAACTGTTAATGTATATAAACATCAGGTAGGAATGGCAGAAGTATCTAACTTTAGTTATCAAGTGAATGGTGGCAAAATTTGCACAGACCCCTTAAAAGCAGAAGTTATAAATGCACGGTATGCAGTTTTACCAAAAGTATGTGGGGGAGGTCCTTTGAAGAGCAGAACATTATAGAATGTTTGCCCATCACAGTAACAGCACAGCCTCTCCTCTCATATCATCCAAAGAAGAAGCCTTATAAGATTATCTGGACACTTGCTTGTTGGCTGATATACCAAAAGCTTAAGGAGAGTATTTCAAAAAAGATGGGTAACAGCTGCCCATCGCTGTTCTATTGAATGGGTGAGTATTTTAGTTGAACGGGACAAGGTGAAACAAGCTAAATTAAAAACTGATATTTCCACTGCTTGTGAAACATTATCAAATGCAATCGGTTCAGCTCGCATGGAGCAGTGCCTTAAAGATATTCAGAGTAAATTACTAGATTTGGAAAAAGAACTATTGAACATAAAAAAATACAAGTTAAATCGTGATATCAAAGATTACGCTGGAGATTCAGCTTTCTCTCGCCCAACCAATAGCAAGGGACAACGTCGAGGCGTCAGGTTTGCGGATGAGGAGGGCCAAAGACGAAATGGTGGATCGAGTGCATATTCGGATGCATCGACAGAGTGGGAAAGTGAACCAGGAGAAGCAGGGGATTTTCCGGAACTTCCAATAGCCCAGAATCCTCATTTTTTCCAGCAGCCTTTTCGTAGAGGCAAGCGGTCTGAATATGGAGATAGAGAAAGATATAGATGGAGCGACTCCACAATTGACAATGGACAGAGACAATATTCGGAAGCTCAAACATCTTCCCAAAGGTACAAACGAGTCAGAAAAAACTGACGTATTTAATTTCTTTAATTCTGATAAAGAAGTTAATAAACAAAATGTGGACAAAGCACATATAATTAATTTATGTGGTTTGAATTTGGATAATGCTACAGTTTCCATGCTTAATCGTGGTTTGAAATTTATTCCTATGGTATTACCGAGACTACATGTTTTAAAAAGTGACATGTATCGTTTTGTACGTAAATTACATTTAACTTGTTTTTTTCAAAACAAAGATAAGAGTATGTTTTCAAACAATGAATATAATGATTTATCATCTTTTTCAGATGATTTAGATGAAAGTTTTTATTCTTGCATGTCAGAAGATGAAGTTTTTGTGAATAATAATGCATACAGTCAGTTGGATAATCTAAGGTTATAGTTAAAAGTCATTTTGTTCCACCTTTTTTACATGAGGGGTTTAAGAATTTTTCAGCAATGATCGACTTTGCAATTGAGTCAATTTATAGTAATTTTGATGCTAATATATATAGTATCAAATATAATTTAACTAGATTAGAATGGCAAGCCCTACAAAGATTAATTAAAAATCAAGAATTAATAATAAAACCAGCAGATAAGGGAAACAAAGTTGTATTGATGCATTATACTCAATATGCTCAAATGTGTTCTGAACATTTAAATGATAGTGAGACCTATAGTAGATGTGACATTAAAGAATATAAAGAAGCTGTAAAATAATTTAATGCTTTACTTCAGAAAGGGTACCGATTAGGTTATTTTTCAAAGGAAGATATAAATCAAAAGTTTAAGACAGATAATTGTGAAATAGCTAAATGTTATTGTCTACCAAAAGTACATAAGAACATTTATCATCCTCCAGGTCATCCTATTGTGTCAGCATGCAATTACTTTCTGCATAATATGGGTATATTTTTACATAGTTTTTTATATCCATATGTTACCAAACAGGCATCTTTTATTAAAGACATTTTTGATTTTTTAGAAAAAATATTACCAATTACGTGGACTAAAGATATGTATTGGTTAACGGCAGATGTAAAAAAGTTTGTACACAAGTATCAAACATGAGCATGGTTTAAAAGCATTAGAAAAAAATCTAGGAGACAGCCCACTATCATTTTATATTGTGGAGCTGGTAGAATTCTGCCTTAAGAATAATTATTTCTATTTTGATGGGCAATTGTTCCATCAGTTGAAAGGCACAGCTATGGGGGCAGTGTTTGCCCCTATGTATGCTAATATAATGATGCATTTTTTTGAGATGGCATTTTTATATCAAATGGAATTTTTTAAGAAGTATGTAGTTAAATATTATTGTTATATTGATGATTTAATTTTTTTTTTGTAAGGGAGGAAAACAGGAAGTACATAATTTTATGGATGATTTACAAGACAATGAGTTTGAGTTGAAGTTTGATGGTTTTCATTTAGGTAATAAAGTAAATTTTTTGGATATAATTTTAGAGGGGGTTGAGAATGGTAATATTGTTACCAAAGTATTTCGTAAGTTTGAAGAAAGTTTACATTTTTTGGATGGACATAGTTACCATCCACCACATTTAATAAAATCTCTACCATATGGAGAATTCATAAGAATTATGAGATTGTATAATAATACAAATGAAGTAGACAAAGAATTAGAGAAAACTTCACAGTTATTTGTTAGAAGGGGTTATGATGCAAAAGAAGTAGCATTGTGTCTAAATAAGGTTAACAAAAGTAATGTATGGAAGGTAGATAAGAAAAGCATTAAAAATTTGGATAGGAGTCAAAAATCCAGACATTTAGAAAAAGTTTAAATGGTAATGACTTATGATCTGTTATCAGAAGAAGTCAGACAGGCAATTCAATTTTATTGGACTTCATTATTTAAGTATAAAGATTTGATAGATATGTTTCCAAAAAATATTGTTTTTTCTTATAAGACAGGCAGGAACTTTAAAGACATGTTGGTTCATGCCGGATTTTTTACCCCTAAGGCAAATTTAAATATTGATGTGAAGTTAATGGGAACTTATCAATGTGGGAAATGTATCTCTTGTCAGTATGTAAGTAAAACATTTGAGCGCATCAATGGAAAAAATTTTAAGTCTTCAAGGAGATTTTCATGTAACACGGAGGTAGTTATATATGCATTGAAGTGCCCGTGTGGATTATTTTATATAGGGGAGAGTAAACGTGCCTTTAAAGTAAGGTTGCAGGAACACATAAAAGACATAAAAAATAAAAAAATAGAAAGTCCCCTTGCAATGCATTTTAGGGAGTGTCACAATAGTGACCCTAAGGGAATGTTTGCTACTATTTCAGAACACATTGTTGTAGATAAAAATGATGAAATAGTTAAAAAGAAACTTTTATACAAAGAAACAGTTTTTATATTAAAATATGGTACTATGACATCCAGTGGTATTAATGCAGAATGCAACTGGAGAGTTTTTTTGTAATTAATTGTTAAATTGTTTAATTAACATTTTATGGTATAAATATGTGTTTGAATGTATTTGATAGTATTCTCCTTGAAGGCGAAAGCCAAGATGCTAGAGAGAGACTATCCAATAAATTTGTGTTGGATCCTGTTTTCTGTTGTTATATTAGGAATGGCAGAAGTATCTGACTTTAGTTATCAAGTGATTGGTGGCAAAATTTGCACAGACCCCTTAAAAGTAGAAGTTATAAATGCACGGTATGCAGTTTTACCAAAAGTATGTGGGGGAGGTCCTTTGAAGAGCAGAACATTATAGAATGTTTGCCCATCACAGTAGCAGCACAGTCTTTCCTCTCATATCATCCAAAGAAGAAGCCTTATAAGATTATCTGGACACTTGCTTGTTGGCTGATGTACCAAAAGCTTAAGGAGACCGTCATTTAATCCATGTACTAGCCATTCCTATTATAGCCAATAATATATATCACTGATATACATTTCAAACAATTTTCTTTCAAAGAAAGAAGTGTGCCTAGTCATATGTCTTAGTGGTAAGCTTCATCCAAGAGAAGAATCGTATGCAGCTGTGAAAAAAGGGTTAAAAGCTTCAGACCTACGAATACAGAAGAAAATTCATAGTAGTTACAGATCCTTTAAAGTGGTTATACAGAGAGAG